>NC_044192.1:7687308-7772308 GCF_900880675.1 Sparus aurata | reverse complement strand
AAAGCAAACTTCTACCAGAGAAAGTGAACTCTATTTATTGAGGCCTCCCTTGGAATCATTTTCACTTTATTGTTAAATTGATGAATGTCTTCAGGGGTGGAGGTCAATCAGGAGCAGCAGTTTATGGTGGACACCAAGGGAGCAGGAGGTCAAGGTCGCCTGGAGGTGGCAGTGGTGAGTGTCAATGAATGCTGTATTTATTTCTTATCTTTATACTTGGATTTTTATCGGCTTGTTCGAAGGATCAGTTCGTTTTTGACTTTGTTAGACTTTGTAAGAGTATCATCTGAATTGAGATCAACATGTGTGCTTGTCTATTTGTAGCTGAGTCCCAGCCAGCGGGCGGTACCTTGTAAAATGGAGCCTCAGGCTGGTAAAGCAGGAATCAGTAAGGTTCGTTACACCCCCACAGAGGAGGGTGTTCACTCTGTCAACGTGTCCTACGATGGACACCCCGTCCCTGGGAGCCCCTTCCCTGTGGAAGCCCAGCTGCCCCCAGACCCGAGCAAGGTACCATCAGCATCTTGATCTTCAAGTTGGTCATAAAAGGAAAACTGAAAATATAGTAAAAATAATAACACCTGCATGGCTCCATTATCGTCTCTCCTCCAGGTGAAGGCGTTCGGTCCTGGTCTGAAAGGCGGTTTGGTTGGAAACCCAGCAGAGTTCACCATCGACACAAAGGGCGCCGGCACCGGAGGTCTGGGGCTGACGGTGGAGGGGCCGACCGAGGCCAAGATCGAGTGTTCGGACAACGGCGACGGGACCTGCTCCGTCTCCTACCTGCCCACCGAGCCCGGAGACTACCTGGTTAACATCCTGTTTGAGGAGGTCCACATCCCGGGCTCGCCATTTAAAGCCAATATCCAGATGCCCTTTGACCCCTCTAAGGTGGTGGCGTCTGGGTCGGGCCTGAAAAGAGGCAAGGTGAGGGTCTGAGAGGAAAGGGAGGCGAGCTGAAGCTAAAGAT
This sequence comes from Sparus aurata, assembly GCF_900880675.1. Taxonomy (NCBI): domain Eukaryota; kingdom Metazoa; phylum Chordata; class Actinopteri; order Spariformes; family Sparidae; genus Sparus; species Sparus aurata. The sequence continues at coordinate 7,771,338 of NC_044192.1, read as the reverse complement.
TACTCCCAAGAACGATCTCTTCTTTGACGCCTAGTAAGGAATTGTTTAGGATGAAGTCTGATCCAGCTTGTTGTGTGTGCAGGTTGGAGAGACCAATGTGGTGAATGTGGACTGTTCCCGGGCCGGACCGGGAGAGCTCAGCCTGGAGGCCGCACTAGACTCCCCCCCGACCAGTCCGACTGGCTCTAGACCAGGCTCTGGTAACACTGACACCGCTTTAATTCAAAAAACCTTTCCACACTATCAACCGTAAACGAGTATACAGGTGGTTAAACATGTGCTGTTTAGTCGTGCCAGATCTTGATGATCTCAGAGATCATTTGAATATACGAAAAAGTCAAACCACTTTGAAATAACGGCTCAAATTTTAGATATTCAAACAATCTTCAGTTCTTAGATAAAAATGCTGAAGCTGTACCGTTTGTTCCAGGTGCCAAAGCCAAGACCGAGGTGGTGGACAACAAAGACGGGACGTACACGGTGACCTACGTCCCCCTCACCTCTGGCATGTACACTCTGCAGCTGAAGTACGGAGGCAAGGCCGTCCCTGGTTTCCCTGCTAAGGTGATGGTGGATCCTGCTGTCGACACCTCCAAGATCAAAGTGTTTGGACCCGGAGTGGAGGGAAAAGGTGCAGTATGGTCCATCTGAGTCAGTGTGTCGCTCTGTTGGTGTGGAAAATAAAACAACACTGTTTATGTGTGGTATTACCTCCAACCCTCAAGCAGTGCATGTTGTTACCTTTTGAGCAGACGGGAATACCACAGCCCCTTTTACTCTGTTTTCTCTGGTCACGTAGCACCAGTTTCAAAGAGGGCACACTTTTATTCAAGGGCTGTCTTTCCAGCCGCAGTGTATGATTTTTGTTATGAATCTGTGGTTTCCAAACCCAAGTCGACGTAACCTAGATGACATCACACAGCAAAAAGCCAACTAACTGAAGAGTGTCCCCTTTAAACAAACGTTCTTCTCTCCTTCAGCTGTTTTCAGAGAAGCCACCACAGACTTCACGGTGGATGCCAGTCCTCTGAACCGGCGAGGAGGAGACCACGTGAAGGCGGAGGTCAGGAACCCGTCTGGAGCTCTGACAGACTGTCTGGTCAAGGACAACGCAGACGGGACCTACAATGTGGAGTACACTCCATTCGAGAACGGTAACACACACACACACACTTAACAAAAAGCTTTACCGAACTCCTTCACTGTCATCTACATCCATCAGCTGCTTGTCGTGTATTTCAGGCGTCCACAACGTCCAGGTTCTGTATGACAACACACCGGTTCCTAAGAGTCCGTTCAGGGTTTCCGTGGCGGAGGGATGCGACCCCAGCAGGGTCGTGGCTACTGGCCCCGGGCTCCAGCAAGCACTGACTGAGAAGCCCAACAACTTCAACATCATCACCAGGTACTGTTGGTGACAAAAGGGCAGAAAGTGTTCGATGAGCCTAAAAGTCTCGGGCTGATTTTGGGTTTGTTGTTCCTTTATCAGAGGGGCAGGTATTGGGGGTCTGGGCATCACTGTGGAGGGTCCATCAGAGTCAAAGATGTCCTGCAAAGACAACAAAGATGGCAGCTGCAGCGTGGAGTACGTTCCCTTCACCCCCGGCCTGTACGACGTCAACATCACGTACGGAGGAGAGCACATCCCCGGTGAGATCATCATTAGTTAATCTTCTAATTGACCGTCCTTTAAAGTGTCTCTGTTTATATCTATTGTTTTTGTGACTAACTCCAACATTTCCTCTTCTTGCTCTTTCCAGGAAGTCCATTTAAGGTCCCAGTGCAGGACGTGGTGGACTCCAGTAAGGTCAAAGTGTCTGGTCCTGGCGTGGGCTCAGGGGTCAGGGCCAACATCCCACAATCCTTCACGGTGGACTGCAGGAAGGCGGGTGTGGCCCCGCTGGCCGTGGCTGTCACCGGTCCCAAAGGCGTCGCAGAGCCCGTGGAGGTGACGGACAACGGGGACGGGACTCACTCAGTGTCCTACACTCCGTCCAAGGAAGGACCGTACTCTGTGGCCATCAAGTATGCAGAGGAGGACGTCCCCCGCAGGTACACAGCGGCACCGCAGCGTAGAAGTGCAAACATGAGGGTTTTTTCGTGCACTGGTCAATTTTTGAGATTTGCTTCCATAACACATCTTCTTTCAGACTAGTGGAAAGAAAATGTCCAAAATACACATGTAGATTTAACCTGATTCATTCACATATTTTTTCCTTTAAGCGTTTTTATGGCTCATCACAATATTTTCTGATTTAAGGAGTGATAAAAGAGATCCAAAAGTCTCCCTTTAAAAAGCTTTGACTCAACCAACTGAAACAAGAATTTTGAAACTGGATTTATCCAATGTTTTTATCCAACTTCTCAAACAAAAAGTAATTTTCTTAATTTGAGTAATCAGCTGTGGAAGTTTCATGTCTATCAGTTGAACAAATGTACCCTGTTCATCAGAAGTATCTTCTTTTTAAAGACAAAACCAGATCTGTAATATTTGTGGGAAAGCAAAGTGAATATTTTGTTGTTTCTCCTTTGAGACAGCGATGATTGACTCAACAGTTCTTTGTTGTATTGTGGTATAATGATTCTTGCAGTCTGAGCTTTTTCTCTGTTTTACTTGGACCTTTTTATTATTTTCAAATTCCAACTACAGTGGGGGAGATTTTATGAGTAAAATATTAAGTCTGTAATGTGCATTTAAAAGCCAAAAACATCTGTTTTAAGTGCGTCTGTGGTCTCTTCAGTCCCTTCAAGTTTCGAGTTCTGCCGACTCACGATGCCAGTAAAGTGCGAGCCAGCGGCCCCGGGCTAACCAGCGGCGTCCCTGCCAGCTTCCCTGTAGAGTTCAACATCGACGCCAAGGACGCCGGCCAGGGCCAACTGAGCGTGCTCATCACTGTAAGTAACACACACACACACACAATGATGCACAACAACGAAAGAAGACATCACACCTAAACTTTATTTCCCTTCGTCATCTTCCCTCTACCACTTCAGGACCCGGATGGCAAACCTAAGAAGGCCACTATCCATGACAACGGGGACGGTACATACCGGGTGTCTTATATTCCCGACCGCACAGGCCGGTACACCATCGTCATAAAGTACGGCGGTGACGACATCCCTGCCTCACCTTATAGAGTCCGCGCCTCGGCATCTGGAGACGCCAGCAAGTGCACCGTCACCGGTATGTTACGACTCATAAACACATGCAAAACATTTATAAAAGATTTAAAGAATGAGGTTGGGGAAAAACAAACATGTCCTCCTCCTCTCAGGTCCAGGTGTGGGTCCCACGGTGGCCATTGGCGAGGAGCTGAGCCTGGTCGTGAACGCTAAGGGTGCTGGGAAGGGGAAGGTGAGCTGCGTGGTGGTTCAGCCCGACGGCAGCGAGGTGGAGGCCGAGGTGCTGGAGAACGAGGACGGCACCTTCGACATCTTCTACACCGCCCTGGCACCCGGGAACTACGTCATCTACGTCCGCTTCGGAGGGGAAAACATCCCACGCAGTCCCTTCAAAGTCATGGTGAGGGAGGGATGCAGAATGGCGTTAAATCTGGGGTTTATTACACTCTGAGGGATCCAAAATGGGTTCATGTAAGATGAACACAAGACATGGAGACAGACGGAGATGTGACTGAATTTAACTTTATTACAGCTTGACTGTAAGGCAGACATCTCTACAACATCTCTACAACTCAGACCAACACAGTCGAGATGGATAAATTGCACTTTAAAGGGACAGTTCACCCCGAAATGCATGTTTTCCACTCATCTGTAGTGCTGAGTGATTTGAACAGAATCCATGAAATCAGTAACTGCAGGTGTGAGTCGTCGATTGAGTTTGTTGCCTATAAACTGTTGACCTCATTCATGTTCCCAGGTGACAGAACAGGATTTACCCACAAGGCCGTGGTGTGAATGTCAGTGTGTGTGTGTGTGTGTGTGTTTGTGTGTGTGTGTGTGTGTGTGTGTGTGTGTGTGTGAGGTCAGACGTTAACCCTTACTGTCGTGTCTTCAGGCTACTGATGAGGTACCCATGGTGCAAGCGCAGAAGTCTTCACAGCAGCAGGCCGCAGCCCCCGGAGCTGGCTTCCAGCCCTGGGTACCCCCAAATGGACACACACACACAAACACACACACGTACAAACAAACAAACACACACACTTATTAAAATAACACACACAAGCTTACATGCTCCTGTATACACACATTAATTTGAATGCGACACATTGTGATTGAGGTTTTGGTGAAATTACCCTTTAAAATAACATGATAGACAGACACACACACACACATACACACACCGCTCCTCTCTCTTGCAGATGAATGGCCGCTGGTTAAAAAACTCGACCTCTCTCTCTCTCTCTCTGTCTCGCTCGACCGCTTTGCCTCCTCCATGTCATCGCTTCTCTTTTTGTCTCGGCCAATGAGATCACAGCAAAAACATTTAACAGCGCAACAACACGAATGAAAAAATGAAAATTTAAAAAACAGGTGTTCCGTGAGACCTGTTTCAGAAGGTGTCGCTATGGTTACGGGTGTGCACTCTTCATCGCTGCGGCTGCATCACCGAATCACCTCATCATCCTTTCCTTCCTCCTCCTTCCTGCTCCATCGCACTACATCTCCCAGGATGCCTCTGTGTGGGCGGAGCTGGGATGCAGCAGCAGCAGCAGCAGCATGTTTCCTCTGCAGGTCGCCGAGGCCGACAGGAAGTTGCTTTTAGTGTTGAACAGGCGCGTTAATGTCTGCCCGTCTCTGTGTGTCTTCTCCAGGTGACGACAGACAACTACAAGCCAATCAGCAGCAGCGTCAATGGAAGCGGCTTCAGACCGTTCGACATGGTGATACCGTTCGCCTTCAGGAAGGGAGAGATCACCGGTGAGGAGCTGATTGTTTTGGATGTAGCAAAGCAAATAACAAATGCCACCAGAACATTGTAATTAAAATAAGAAACAACACACGGAGCCACACAAACGCAGACACGAACAACACCTTTCAACTTCTTGAAAATCAATATATTGAGTTACAATAAAGAAAATCACTTTGAGTTTTGTAGACAACATGTTTTGTCTCGTGTGTCGGGACACAGAAAAACTTGTTCAGATCCAAAGTTGATCAGATTAATTCTTATCATTCTCCCAGTTTCTATCTCTGCAGTGACCTCTTATCAGTTTTATAAAGCACTTTGTAATTTAGGTTTGAAAGGTGACATATGAATAAAATACTTAATAGGATGCTGAAGACCCCCTTAAAATGAATAAAACTGTCCATCTGTGAACATTTTTGATATAATCAGCAGTGGCGGTTGTTAAACAATGAAGACAAAATCTCCCATGAGCCCACGCTGCTGTCTTCTTTCATCTTCTGCTTCGTTTGGATTGAGAGACCGCTCGAGGCAAAAATGACATACCGTGCGTTTAAATCACTTCTGTCTACGTGAGTTTACAGAACTCAGCAGTGACTCCGGCATAATAGAGATCGAGTCCAGCATAGAGAGGCTGAGTGAATGTGGTCTGGACTCTGTGGAGGAGAGTCGTGGTTTCAGAGATGTTGTAGGAAGACAGAATACCTGCAGCGTGATCCAGGTACACTCCAACTCTGGAGGGCTGAGGACCTGAGAAGGACGTTGTGATGTCGTTGTAATAGTAATGACAACTGTTTTGGTCAAAATACAGCGCCCACGATTTGTCATTGTGTCCAAATCCACATTCTTTTAAGCTTCCTGCTCGGCTGATATTCTTGTATGCGACTGCGACGCCGATTCCTCCTCCTCTCCTCTCCACCTCCCAGTAACAACGTCCAGTCAGACTCTCTCGGCTCAGAACCTGATCCCCGCATTCAGTGAATCTGTCTGGGTGATCAGGATAAGACTGTCGTTGACTCATGTATGTTGCTTTTCTGTCCCCTTCAGATAATAACAGATATCTGTGTGCAGTGTTTGGATCCAGGGTTGGTTCACGTGCATATTTTAAGAATCCGGCTCTGGTCTTTGGCTCCGGTTGCGGCAGCAGAACATCCACTTCAGTCACTGTCAGTGAGATTTTTCTCCTCATCTCTCTCAGGACGTCCTGTAGTTTGTCTGTGACCTCTGACACAACCGCCGTCACATCCTCAAAGTACCTCAGATGACGGATATTTAGATATGAGTGTGTAGACTCACTGAGTGCTGACAGTGAGGGGTAGTTGTGTAGAAACTGGGTGTGATCCTCTGTGTGTGAGAGCTTCTTCAGCTCAGCGTCTTTCCTCTTCAGCTCGGCAATCTCCTGCTCCAGCTTCTCCTGAAGCTCTTTGACTCGACTCACTTCAGTTTCCTGCTGGGATCTGACCTGCTGCTTCACTTCAGAGCGTCTTTTCTCCATGAGACTGATCAGCTCGGCGTAGATCCTCTCACTGTGCTCCACTGCTTCATCAGCAGAATGATTGATGGCCTCCACCTCCTGTTGAAGCACCTTCAGATCTTTCTCTCTGTCCTGCATTCTCTGCTGGATGTTTTGTCGACTCCCCTCCAGCTCTCTCTGCCTCTCAGTCCTCTCTGCTGCAGCTGTCACTGTGTCGTGGCCTTTATGTTCTTCGTTAGAGCAGAGGTAACAGATACACTGCCGATCAGAACGGCAGAACATCGTCATCACCTCATCGTGACGAGGGCAGATGTTCTCCGGGAGCTTCTTGGAGGGCTCCACCAGCTTGTGTTCCCCAAAAGCAGAAGATTCATAATGAGGCTGGAGGTGTTTCTCACAGTAAGAGACCAGACAGACCAGACAGGACTTAACGGCTCTCAGTTTCCTCCCAGTGCAGAAATCACAGGCCACACCTTCAGGTCCAGCATTGCCATGATCAGCGGGAGCAGCTTTGAGTCCGATCTTCTTCAGCTCCACCGCTAAAGCTGCTAACATGGTGCTTCTCTTCAGGACAGGCCTGGTTGTGAAAGTCTGCCCACACTGAGGGCAGCTGTAGGTTTTCTTCTCATCCTCTTCATCCCAGAAGCTTTGAATACAGCTCATGCAGAAGCTGTGTCCGCAGGCGGTCGTCACCGGATCCCTCAGTAGATCCAGACAGAGCGAACAACGGAACGTTTTCAGGTCCAGCTGAAATCCTTTGTGAGACATTTTACCGCTCAGTGGCAACACCTGTCTTGAGTTTCCTGAGTTTCCTTCGAGCCTGAACTGGTTTGAGCTCTGATCCAAGCAGCATGTGTGTCTGCAGGGAATGCAGCCTGTCAGCACCTGAACTGCAACATATGCTGGTTACACCCAACGTCAACTGTAGACCTGAAGGGGAGGCAACAAAGAAATGTGTGAACAAGAGAGCAGGAAGAGGGAAGAGGAAGAGAAGCCGTTTAGCTCAGTTGGTAGAGCGCGCCAAGTGCCAAGGCTGCGCGTCACTTCCCCCCTCTCTCTCCCTGTTTCCTGTCATATCTTCAGCTGTTCTATCAATAAAGCCGTAAAAGGCCAAAAAAACATATATATAAAAAAAAAAAGAGCAGGAAGAAAGGAGAGGGGAGGGGTTATGAAGCTTTGAATCATTCCAGGAAGAGGAGCAGCTCTGTGAATCTAAACTTTCTGTGCTCATTTACAATAAAGCCTCAGCTGAAACCAGCTATATAACTCTGAAGAATGTAAGAACTCAAGTCAAAATGTAGGTCACAGATCAAAAATGTCCTTTCTTCCTTTTTTTTTGAAATAAGTAGTAGATAGTCTTTGTTTGTCTTTGCCTTCAAAGCATACACTAAACAAAACATTAATCAATCTAATAATACATGAATAAATAACAGAAAAGTCAAATGGAAGTATACGAACACTGCGAACATCTGTCTCCGTCTCTCCGACTCTCTCAGGTGAGGTGCTGATGCCTTCAGGTAAATCAGCTCAGCCGCTGATCACAGACAACCTGGACGGGACGGTCACAGTGCAGTACTCTCCTACTGAGGCCGGCCTGCACGAGATGCACATCAAGTACAACGGCACACACATCCCAGGTCAGCACACAACACACACACACACACTGACTTGTGAACCGAATTAGGTGAAAGGGGGACACCTGGTGTCCAGAGCGAGAACTGCAGCCTCTGAGGCGCCGACCTGCTCTCAGGATGTTTGGACACTGAAGTCACAGTGAGAATGAAATATGGAGTTTAATGTTTCTGTTGTACTGATATTGTGTGTTTGTGTTGCAGAGTCTCCTCTCCAGTTCTATGTGAACCACGCCAGTAGTCCCAGTGTCACAGCCTACGGTCCTGGTCTGAGCTACGGCGTCGCCAACAAGATGGCGTCGTTCACCGTCTTCACAGATGACGCCTCTGAAGGTACGTCAGCTGCAGGAGGAGGAGCAGAGCTGGTCGTCTGACAGCAGTAGAAGCTGAGGCGACAGTGAACAGGAGTTTTATTTTAGTAAATCCGTGAAAACATCCTGATTTAAATGCACCCTGTCCATCTGTCTGTCTGTCCAGGGGGTCTGGACTTGGCCATCGAGGGTCCATCCAAAGCAGAGATCAGCTGCGTGGACAACAAGGACGGGACGTGCAGCGTCACCTACCTGCCGACGCTGCCCGGAGATTACAACATTCTGGTCAAATACAACAGCGATCACATCGCCGGCAGCCCGTTCACCGCCAAGATCACCGGTGAGACACTCAAAGAAACATTATTGATGATTAATAAACCCAAAGACAAATCATTAATAAAGAATCTTTATTCTCATTCTGTCTTTCAAACTTATTTTCATTCAATGTGGATCACTGCAATTTATATCAGTCTGTCAAACAATAAAGTATAATTGCATAGAATAATATAAAACAGTAGAAAACAATAATAAAACATTTGATTGACTAAAAAGGTTCAGGCTTCAGCAGATTACGCCTGAAATATCAAATAAACGGCAACCAAAAAGTTACAACATCTCTGCAAACGGCTTAAATAAATGCTGTAGCAGCTGGTTTTGGATTATTACTCCCCCTAACATATTTTTCAGAAATATACTTTAGAATTAAAGTTGTAAGGGTGAGAAAAAACTGAGGCTTCAGTTCTCACAGCAATGGCCACATATTTAATGAATGACAGCAGCTTTAACCTTCATCTGCTCACTAAGTTGATCACAACAGGAGACGCATCAGGATCTGTCAGACTCAGCAGGTGAAGCCGAGTGATTCTCTCCAGTTAGTTCTGATTCTCTACATTTTAGAATGATTTGATCGGTGTGATAAATATCAGCACATGCAGCTGAAGTTAGATATTGGTCAAAAGGTGGATTTTACAGACTTAATGCGTCTGTGATGTCCCGTCTTACCTTCGTGTGTTGTTTTTTTCGTGTGTTTCAGAGGACAACCAGCGCCGCTCTCAGGTCAAACTGGGCTCTGCAGCAGATTTCTCTCTGGACATCAACGAGACGGATCTGAGCCTGCTGACCGCCAGCATCCAGGCGCCATCCGGCCGCGACGAGCCCTGCCTGCTGAAGAGGATGGCCAACAACCACATCGGTAACACACACGAATAAAGACACACTCTGTCACTCTTTTCATCCTTGCCTTCCCTTCATCTCTTCAGGCAACTGTCAGTATCTCTACCTCTTCTCACCCCCTCCCTCCCTCTTCCTCCTCTCAGGTATCTCCTTCATCCCGCGGGAGGTGGGCGAACACAAGGTCAGCATCCTGAAGAACGGCCGTCATGTCCCCAACAGTCCCATCACCATCATGGTCGTCCAGTCTGAGATCGGAGACGCCAGCCTAGTCAAGGCTCACGGCGACGGCCTCGTCCAGGGAACCACCTTCAACAACTCCAGCTTCGTGGTCGACACGCGGGAGGCCGGTCAGTGTGCAGATCTTCAAACTCAACAGCTGTGTTTAATTCCCAGACTTTCCAAGTTGTTGTTCAGACTTGAGAGGACATTCACACAAATGTTCCCAGTCGAACAATAGTATTTCAGATAATAATATGAACTATATATCTGTGTGTGTGCAGGTTATGGCGGCCTGGCTCTCGCCATCGAAGGTCCCAGTAAGGTGGACATCCAGACAGAAGATGTTGAGGACGGGACGTGTAGAGTCATCTACTGTCCCACTGAACCAGGAAACTACATCGTCTCAATCCGCTTCGCTGAGGAACACGTCCCAGGTAAAAAAATAGATATGATTTTCAAACACACAACATCATATTCATACACACAGTTATTTAATGAGGGAGGAGTGTGTGTTTGTGTGTTTTCAGACAAATAATTTGAGGTGTGTGTGTGTGTGTCAACAGGAAGTCCGTTCACAGTGCGGGTGACTGGAGAGGGTCGAATCCGAGAGAGCATCACCCGACGACAGAGGGCGGCGTCTGTTGCCAGCGTGGGGAGTGTGTGTGACCTCAGTCTGAAGATACCAGGTACACACACACACACACACACACACACACACACACACACACACACACACACAAGCTTTCTTACAATGCTAATCTGAAGGCTCGTCTGATCAGCTGTCTGCAGTGATAGCAGTGTGTGTACGTGGATGAAAAACGTCTTTAGGAAAAAGTGAGCCGGTTCTGAAGTTGTGAAGCCTCGATGTTCCACAAAGTGGGCTTCAATCTGGAGACAACGTTTGGACCCTGATCGTCCTGCACCATCAGAGCTCCTCCTGCTTTCTAAAACTGTTTCCTGACTGAAATACTGACATTTCTGTATTTTCTGACTGTTGTTTCTTGCTTCTGCCCTGTACTGACTACAGTCAGTGTGATCTTTGACTTTTTTCCTTACTTAATCTCTTAATCTTTCCCGTCTCTCTCTCTCTTTCATTTTCCGCCCGTCCCTTTGTCTCACCTTGCCTTCTTTTTCTTGGCTCATTTATTTCTAATCTCTCTTTTTTTGTCTGTATTCCTGTTTCTTTCTTTCTTCCCAGTCCTCTGTCTCCTCCTCTCTCTCTTTTATTCCTCAGCTTCTCTTTATTTTCTCCTCCTCTGCCTTTTGTCCCTGTCTCCGTTCATTCCTCTCCTCCTCCTCCTCCTCTTCCCACTTCCTCTCCTTGTGTCCTCCTCTCCTTTCTCCTCCTCTTCCTCCTCCAGTGACCTGGTTCCTACTGATCTTGTCTCGGCAGCTCCTATCTCACACCTCCTTTCGCTCCTACTGCTCCATCTGGTGGTCTGGTCGAGGGTCTCGTTCCTCTTCTGTTGCCCAGGATCAGAGGACCTCCCCTGGGCACGTCCGACTCATCTCCGGCCTCTCTGGCCTGGTGCTTACGGGAGGGTCGAGGGCAGCGAGGGGTGTTTGGGTCGTTGATGCCCGCTGCTCAGTTGGCGGTGCCAGGGTGGAGGGTGCGTGTTAGAGTCCTACAGAAAAAGAAGTGATGGGGTTAGCAAAGTGTATTAGGTTACAGCTGCATGTGTGAGTGTCTGACTTCAAATAAAACATCTAATTAATACACAAAACAGTTAAACAACAATTGAAACCATTCTAGTAGTTGTAGCTTTTTTAAAGACGGGAATCTTGCACCGATTATCCACCTCACCATCTGTGTGAGAGTCGGGGGGACAGTTACGCCTCTGATCCACCGAAGTCAACAAATACACAAAAAACAAATAAAACTGTCTTTGCAGCGATCGACATGCAGGACGTCACGGCTGAGGTCACCTCCCCCTCTGGATCCAAGCAGCCTGCCGAGCTGGTCCCTGCAGGTAAAGACACCTACTGTGTGCGCTTCGTGCCCACGGAGATGGGCGTGCACAGCGTGAGTGTGAGGTACAGGGGCGTGCACGTGCCGGGCAGCCCCTTCCAGTTCACCGTGGGCCCGCTTGGAGAGGGCGGAGCCGCCAAGGTGAGGGCAGGAGGTCCAGGACTGGAGGGAGCACAGGCGGGAGAGCCAGGTACACAAACACACACACAGACTTTACACTGAGTTTATAACCTTCATGTCAGCTACAAGGACAAATCATCAAGTAGCTGATGATCTGTAACACAAAGTTCTGTTATAAATGATGTTACATCCTGGTGATTTAGAGTTAAACCTTCTCTCTTCAACCAGCTGAGTTCAGTATCTGGACGAGGGAGGCCGGCGCCGGTGGTCTGGCCATCGCCGTGGAAGGACCCAGCAGGGCCGAGATCTCCTTCGACGACCGCAAAGACGGATCCTGTGGCGTCTCGTACATCGCTCAGGAGCCTGGTAGAGACACACACACACACTCTTAACCCTGATGATGATCACTGATGCGTCTCCTTGACTCTGAGTTACATCCTCGCCTCCTCGTCTGCAGGTGATTACGAGATTTCGGTGAAGTTCAACGACCAGCACATACCTGACAGCCCCTACCTTGTTCCCGTTGTTGCACCAGCGAACGACGCTCGACGCCTCACTGTTACCGGCCTTCAGGTGAGGCATGAGGAGACACCTCCACACCCAGCCCGCCCTGCCTTGCTCAAGGGCTCTGGGGCACAGTTGCATAAAAATGTGACGTTAGGAAGCAAAGATAGATTTTCACTGTTGTGCAGAACAGATGAGCTGTGCGTGATGGTTCGACTGGTTTGGGTTTCTGTCCGAACACAGATCACTGTTCATTTAGATTCTTTACATTTATTAAGATTTCAGACAAGTTTCTAACTGCTGCTGCTTCGAAATGAACCTGACTGAATCTCAAAACTAGCAACACACCAAACCATAATGTTTTTAAACTCAACATCGAACATTCAAGTGTTGAGTGAATTAATGATAATCAACACTTGTTTTCAGAGTCTTTTCAACTCCTGCAAGAAGACGATACTTTTGAAAACACTTAGATTATTCAAGAATTTGAACGTCTGGCTCAATACTGACGAGGGCTGCAAGTTGAAGCTCATTTATGCTCCATGTTAGATACTAAATATACATACTAAATTTCTGCACGTTTTCTGAAAATGTACGGATACGGACAAGCAAAGCTGTACCTCCTGTTGTCGTGAGGATCAGTGTAGCCGAGAGTTTAAGGGAAACGCGACCACGGGACAAGAGGAAGAAGTTTTAAAAAATGGCTTTCTCAATTTCTCACATTTAAGAAGCTGGAAAGAAGTCATGTTTGTAATTTTTGCTTGATAACTAATAATAACTTAAGAATTAATTATTAAGTGCTCTAAAAAACACAAAACAGACAAATATCTGGCAGCTAATTGAAGCTCTTATGCCAGCCAGCCTTTAATAGCTCATATCAGTCGAACCGTTGCAGTTGTCAGATACAGCTTACAGAACAGGTTACAGTTTTACTTTTTTAATTTAAATTTTCTTTATGCAACTGGCCTCTCATGGATGTGACCACAGCCAGGCAAACACACAGTTTCTGAGTGAAGTTGAGTCTTGGTGCCCGAGAGAAGTGAAAAAGGAAACATCATGGAGAGTCGAAACTGGAAATCATTCAGTCATTACTTTTGGACACGTTCTTAAGGATGAACGGATATTTTTATCATCATTTAATTGATTATTCTCATGTCTTCAAATGCTGTTTTATTCAACCAAATCAAAAACACCTTTCAATAAACAGAAGAGCTGGAACCAAACAGTGACTCAACAATTAATTATCAAAGTTGTCAAAGATTGATTTAAGATTAATTGACCAATTGTTTGTAGCGTTTCCATTTTGGACTCCATAATGTTTCTGTTGGATAAATCATCAGCTTCACAAACCAAATTAAAAAAACAACGATCCAACATCATCATACGGTCTGATGTCCTTCAGTCAAACACTTCTGTTCGGACTGTTTTGCCTGGCTCTGGTCATCCCTCTTCTGTCTGGTGTGGAACTGCCGGTGTTTCTCTTGTGTTTCATTTAAAGGCTTTTAACAGCACCATCATCTTCATCATCATCATCACCACCAGCATCGTCAGCTCCCTGGTTGCCTAGTTACAGCAGACGGAGGCGGGTCACAGCAGAGCTCGCGCTGTCCTTTTAGAGACTTTAGTTTGTAGTTTCGTCTGTAGCTGTAGACGAACTTCTGCTCTGTTCAGTCTGCAACGCCCTCGTGTATTCGTGAAGTCTGAGTCTTATAGTACAGTCATCGATTATAACAATGGTTTAGAGTTGGACGATATGAAAAGGAAACATCTTTGTCATCAGCGTGACAAAGTATCCTGATCCGACCCAAAAGATTTTCTAACCAGCTGTCGTAAACAAAGTTTACTCAATTAATTTACATTTACTTTATCGTAATATATCATTACTGTTATTTAAATTCTAAATAAGGTCCCATGGAGGCTTTGTCTCTCTATATACTGCGTCTCAGAAGTATCGGTACTCGTTACAAGCCAAATTAAAAGCAACAAGACGTCAGTATTTATGTCAACATTTAGAAACAGTGTTTTCATTGCGTAGTTAATCCACCAGAGGGCACTAATACACAATCTTCCTTACCAGAACTGTTGGTGTACCTTTTTATTTGGTCTAAAATCTTGTTAGCCATGTTGGATTTATTGATTACTCCCTTAAAGACTGTACTGTAACACTGTAAGACTGTAGTTCAGTGTCAATGTGTCTGACTGCTTTTTAACACTGTGGTCATCGGCCTCTGTCTGCTGGAGCTGCACCAACAGGAGCTCAGGTAAGAGTTGGAAGACAGTTGATTAAAAACATGGAGACAAATGGTAGAAATAGAAGAGAGAAATAATAGAATAGAGTAGAAACTGTGAACGGGAACATAGTGTTTAGTTTCTAGCACCTTCGGTCTACTACTTGAAGCGTGTTTGTGTGTCTGAGTTTCCCTCCTCGTTGTCCGTCCCCGTCCTCTGCATTAAACGTGTGTGTCCGACCTCGTTAGGAGTCTGGTCTGAAGGTGAATCACCCAGCATCCTTTGCGGTGCGCCTGAACGGAGCGCAGGGCAAGATGGCTGCCAAAGTCCACAGCCCGTCTGGAGCTCTGGAGGAGTGTGTCGTCACTGAGCTGGAGAAAGGTCTGTGTGTGTTTTCAAGGCAGCACATTGCAGCTAACAGACGTCTGAAGAAGCCACAAAAATCTGCAAAAAAAGAAAAGAGAAAACTTTTTTTGTTAGTAACCAAACTCTTCTGTCCTCCAGACAAGTACGCCGTCCGGTTCATCCCGAGGGAGAACGGTATCCACTACATCGACGTCAAGTTCAACGGCTCTCACATCCCTGGAAGTCCTTTCCAGGTCCGAGTCGGGGAACCAGGACAGACCGGAGAGCCTGGCCTGGTCTCAGCGTACGGAGCTGGACTGGAGAGAGGAACGACAGGTGGGTCACCTGTCCGTCTGTTCACCTGACTCATTACTTCTTTACTGCTGTTTATTAAAACAAAACTAATTTAATTCTATTAAAGGTCTCCTTATGCATTCTTATTTAATTCAAAAATGGACCACAACACAAAGTGCTGTTATCTTTCAGGTACCCAGTCAGAGTTCATCATCAACAACACTAAGGCGGGCCCCGGGTCCTTGGCCGTGACCATCGAGGGTCCGTCCAAGGTAAAGATGGACTGCCAGGAGGTTCCAGAGGGCTACAAGGTGCAGTACACTCCCATGGCACCTGGAAACTACCTGATCAGCATCAAATACGGAGGACCGAACCACATCAGTGGAAGTCCCTTCAAGGCCAAAGTCACAGGTACACAAGGAGTCAGGTGTTAGTAAAGCATTCATGGCTCTGTTATGTTGTTTGGTGTTTATATTTCTACTGGCTCCATTGTAGTTTTAAAGCAGAACAGATCTAAAACATCCGTTTTAACAACAGTGAATTAAAGAGTGACTTTAAAATAATAGCCTGTCTTCTTAAGAAACGCTGACATGCTGTTGAAAGCAACTTCTCTTATTTAGCTACTGACATAAGACCATATTCCATAAAATCATGTAGGTTCAGTTTGGCTTGTTAAATCTTGAAATCTGGAAAAATAGGGCACATCGTTTCCTCTCCTGCTCTGTGGAGTGTTGTTAAAGATGTATAAACTTCTACAATAAGGTCTAAAAAGTTTTGTCTGTTTCTCTCTCAGGTCCTCGTCTGGTCAATGTGACCAACGCCAGCGAAATGTCGACCCTGACGGTGGATCCGGCAGTAAGAGCGTCCAGCAGCAGCTTCACGCAGAGCGCCATGCCCAGGTCGGCCGACTCCGATGCCAGCAAGGTGGTGAGCCGCGGCACCGGGCTCAGCAAGGCCTTCGTGGGCCAGAAGAGCAGCTTCACCGTCGACTGCAGCAAAGCCGGTAAGGACGTGATGATGCTGTACGAGCCCAAAACGTGCTTTTCGACCAACCGTGTTCACCTGTTCTTCAGTCAGATAAATGTGGCTCCACCTCCATCAGATAGATACAATTTATTATCATAATATTAGATTATTTTGTTCACTCTGAGTTCTTGTACAGCTTGGATTATATTTTAGAACTTTGACTTCCCTTGTTTCATAAAATAAAACGCTTTATTGAAAAGATATTTCTCAAAGGAAGGAATTTATTCTGAAACTGAATCAGATTCTGTACCAAATAATTACTTTTTCAGTCATTCAAAAGCAGCACTCTGTACTTGATTGTAGAGCTGCAACGATTAATAGATTAGTTGTATATTAAGTTAAGCAAACATTAGCAAACTATTTTGATAATTCCCCAATAATTGGCTTGAGTAATTTGTCAAGGAAAGAAGAAAACCGTCAGATATCTGCTGCAAAAATATGAATGTTTTCTTATTTCTTTCCTCCTCTGTGTCGTGGACAAAACGAGACATTTAAGCGACGTCATCTCAGGCTTTGGGAAACAATGATCGATGATTTACTGACCAAACAACTAACCAATTAATTTAGAAAATAATCCGATTAATTGACAAAATAATTATTAGTTGCAGCCTGTAGTTGCAGGGTTCGTACGGGTGCTTGAAATCCTTGAAAGTGCTTGAATTTTAATGTTGTGTTTTCAAGGTCTGAAAAGTGCTTGGATTTTAGTTTAAGTGCTTGAAAGTGCTTGACATTATAACTCTGTGTCTTGGCAACATTGGGATCAGACTGAATAGTTTTATTATTACAAGGAGAAATAAAATCAGTGTGTGTGTGTGTGTGTATCATCACACATGCAGCCTGGTAGCAATAGAGAAGGACGGCTGAGAAGAAGGTGAATTTGATGCAATTTGGACTGATGACATGTTCAGTATTAAACTTTGATGAATAAGCGAACAGCTTATAAAAGTTTATGTCAAAAATGAAAATTACAGGGTGCTCTCAGGTCTCTGAAGAACGGCAAGTAGCCGTTTTTTTGGATAAAACTTTGTGTTCTCCTTTAATTTCTAATGTTTTTGCTATTATGAAACATCATTTTAGATGTTTACAGCGTAATACAATGTACATAATTGTGATAAAAAAGTGGAAAAAATAATCATGAGTGTATATATATTACTGTAGATATGTATTTTACCCCAGCGATAAGGTGCTGGAAAATTTTGTAAATGACCCTTAAAAGTGCTTAAAAAGTGCTTGAATTTGACCTTGAAAAATTTGTACAAACCCTTAGTTGACAGTTTTCAGTTCTCCATCTTAAAGGTGTTTTTTAATATTATTATGATGGCTGAAACTATAAAAATGAAATATATCCTTTAACACTTTTAACACTGATGTTGGGGTAATTAACCCACCGTTGTCTTCCCCTCCTGTCTCCAGGTAAGAATATGCTCCTGGTGGGAGTGCACGGCCCGCAGATCCCCTGTGAGGAGGTTCTGGTCAAACACATGGGCAACCTGCAGTACAACGTTAGCTACCTGCTGAAGGAGCGGGGCAGCTACATCCTGGTGGTCAAGTGGGGCGAGGACCACATCCCCGGCTCCCCCTTCCAAGTCACCGTCCCGTGATGCACCCTCGTTACTCCTCCCGCACCATTTTGCATCCCCGTTTGAGCGGACTCATTAGCTGCACTGCAAATAACTGTCCAATGAACAAGTTGCTTAACAAAGCTCTGTGTGCTAATCATGTGTTTAAAATCAGATGTCCAAGGATTTTCTACCCCGACACAATCGAATTAACTTTTAATGGTTTTCAATCTGCCAAAAAGGAGAAAAGTCAGATTTTGAAACATCAGGGAGGCTAAATGGTAAAACAAACAAAAAAAAAGTGGTAGATGCCGATATCTTTCCTAAAGCTGGAGCTGTACATAAAATGGCTAAAAGAAACAATTATCTAATCTAATCTAATGTTGATTTTTTTGCTGCCCTGAAATTATCAACTGACAAATTTTTGCACTTGACGATAGTTTTTATACTTGATTGGTAAATTAAAGATGGCTGGTTGCCTCTGCACGTTTCCAAGATGTTAAAACTAGATTTGGACAGAGACGACACATTTTTAAATGCATATGTAAAGGAAAAAAAACAACTGGATTACACAGCACTTTGCTTCAGGTCACTTAAAGATCAGAAACAAAATAAAAAAGATTTAGAGACACATTTCACGTGGAGGTCTGTGAGGTTTCTTAGCGGTTTTATTATGTTCCAGAGAGACGAGGTGAGTCTTCTCTGATCAGTCAGCTGCTGCAGGGAACCAGCCAATTCTACACAAATCTGTACAGAACTTTACTCAACAAAATGATAAAGTGCTTTGTATGAAAATGCCGAAACATCTCAATGTAACGCAGAAAACTGGAACCGTCTGTATTTGGTTTAATGTCCGAATGTCTCTTTAAAGACTCGCTCTGACAGGAAGTGTCAAACTGTACGCGACTACTGATGTTTATTGATTTCTTGCTATTGAAACTTAGCTCCCAGAGTCCCATGAGAAAATAATGTTGCCATAACCAATTAATGACTGTTAAAGGGACAGTTCACCACAATATCCAAATACACATTTACCTCTTCTGATCTGTACTTCTGTTTATCCATCGAGATTGAAGTGCCAAATTATGACCTGGTTACTCAAAATAATCCACATTTTCTTTCTGCATCACCGCTAAGAAGAAAGTGGTCATCCACTCATGGAACAGCCAAATTAATTTATATCCCATTATATTCGATACATTTATCTCTAGAGCTGATATCTCTAAGACTCCACTCACCACAGATAAGAGGAACATAATCTAGTGTTGATTTCGGGGTGAACTGTCCCTTTAAAGCTGCCTTCACACTACTGGTTCCTGCACTGTACGACAGACTACTTAAATGTGTGCTAGAGTTTTGGGTTCGTCGCTGTTTCCTGTTGTTCTGTCAGCTGCATTTTCACTTGAACAGATCTGACTTTTAACTCTGCGGCTCAGCTCTGATCTGCTTCAGGTCGGAGTAGAAATCACTCCTGTAGGGATGCTGGACGACCAGCGACAGTACAATTTAAAAACACAGACTGTTACTCCATAAAATCCTGTAATGAAACATTAAAAAAAACAACCTGAGCTGTAAAATTAAAGGTCAGATTTGTGTTTTTTGTGTAAATCCTGTAGAAACCTGGATGAATCTCTCTTTGTCTTACCTGGATGTTGTTGCCTAATCATTGCTACTTTTGATACTTAAGGGATGAGAGGACTTTTGTAGGGGGGGTAAAAGAACTTCTCATTTTGTATTCATTAGGGAATGGGTGTTTTAATGTGAAATTAAACCCTGAGATGGTGTACATTTGATAATTAAAATCAACTGGAATTAAAACAACATTTACTGGATCTCATTTGTTCTCTTCAGCATCGGTGACATTGTTTCATTCAGGGGGTGTAGTCGCAGTTCTGTGCTAAAATATTAATTAAAAACCAGTAGGGTGAACAAACCAGGAGCAAGATGTTTAACTGATGCATATTCACAAGAAACATGTCTTGAATATTGTTGTGAAACAGTATAAAGAAGTATGTAAAGAGTGCAGGATATTTTACATTTCATCAGTGAGCTTTGATTCTCTCTAAAAACATCTCACTCACCTACAGTGACGCACAACAGAGGAGACAGTGTGTGAATTTTGTTAGATGCATTTAAAAAACAAAGGAGAAACTGAGGCGGCCGAGAGAGATTTGGTCTGGGGTCTCACCTTTTACAGGCTGGGGACATCCTGCTCAACAATCATATGCAATATATGGACGTGCAAAGACTGTGTCGCATAATAACAGTCGGGTACAGTGCAGCTGAATGAAATGAAGAAGCAGAAACACTTTGTCAGTCTGCAAATGAACGAATGTTGTCAAACAGATCAAGCATCTGAAATGTGCGAAACCAACATTTTGATTCAAAGTCATTTCAGTTCAGTTAGGTCATGAACACGCCACGTTGAAGAGCAACACACACACACACCCACAGAGACGTCTTAGTAAACAGGGAGGGAACCTAAAAAAGGAAACTATCCAGTCTGTAAGCTCAGACTCCATTTTGAGCGGACAGAGCAACAACTGCAGGACATAAGTCTGGTGAGTGTGAAAACAACACTTGTATTATTTTACGATTAAAGTCTAAGTTAGTTTTCTCGACAGTCAATGAACGAGTGACGTTCGCGCTGTGGACGGATGACGTACTTTTGAAGGCCAAGGGCTCTATCTTAACGATCTGAAACGCAAATATCAAACGCAAAGCGCAAGGAGCTTTGTGGGCAGATCTCAGGCGCTGTTGCTATTATGCCGGCGGGATAAATGACTCTTACGCCCGACGCAAATCTAAAATGGGTTGGTCTGAAGTAGCTATATTATTCATAGGTGTGGTTTGGGCGTAACGTGCAAAAAAAAAAAAAAAATCAGAGCGTCATCTCACATTCCCTTTAAAAGCAGGCGCGCTTGTGCCATGGCGCATTGCCATTATAATGGCGCATTTGCCAGGCGCATGCCAGGAGCGGTTCACAGCCGAGGAGACCGACGTTCTCGTCAGGGCCGTAAAAGACCGAGAAGTGGCCTTGTATGGGGATAAGAGAAATCCATCCAAATTAGCTCTGGTTAAACGGGCGTGGGAGCAAATTGCCACAATTGTTTCTACAGCTGGCATCCCCAGGACATCGCACCGGGCCAAGGGAGCAGTGTGCACGGGCCGAGTAGTGCTCAACGGCCAGCTGATGAGGGAGCAGTGCAAACACCAAGGTGCAGAGGATCCAGACCCACTACACGCCTTGGCAGCATTGTCAGACCGGACCGCACTGTCAGGGATGCAGCAAGGTATTAATGCCCGTCTTGACCGGGTGGCGATGTTGCTGCGGCCTCTCAGGCGCATCGCCTCAAGTCTCCAAACGCACCACCTGCTCCTGTTGTGCCCCTTCCTCCTCCTCCTCCCCCAACTCCATCTCCACCCGCTCCACTAGGAGCACATCGCGCATTGCCACTCCCGGACCCTCAGGGCTACAGCGGGCGCGTCGCATATCAGAGGGAAAAAGAATTCAGTTCTTCTGTTTAAATCTTTTCAACTTTTTTGTATGGTTTGCAAAAACGGGAACTGCTTCCTCGTAGATGAGAGAAGCAAAGTGTATGCACGTTAAGCACACGCTACATTATGGCCAAGCATGCGCCCTTAAAATACTGCATCTGAACAAGCGCCACTGACTTTAGACTAGGTTTTTCCTGGTCTGTTGCGCAAGTGTTTTCTGAAACGGATAAATAGCACCAGTGAACGTTTGCGCCGGAACACGCCTCCTCTTTTCGCCGAACCGCCCCGGGAGCGCAAAGTCATTCCCTAATTTAAGGACGCGCGTCTGCGGAGGGAAAATTCCAATGTGCGCCGAATGCAAAATAGGAATTACAAAAGCGCCAGTGTACAAAGTCAGTTGTGCTGAGTGCAAGATAGAGCCCTAACTCTGAAGTTAGCATCACCCTGGTTTCCGCCATAGACACATAAACAAAGACGCCTTACTGGGCGGGTTGGCCGGCTGCTGAATGTCGCCGCCATATTGGAGGAGGCAGATCCGCCCCGTGAACTAATACAAGTTAATGCAGGGAACTTCATAAAACTCCTTCTACAAAGTGCTATAAGTTAATGTGTCTCATGTACACATTCACACACATACGGATATATTCAGGAAACGGATAGGAACCAAAAACAACGTCTGTGACGTTCTCTGATGATTATAAAGGTAAACTAATCCTCATGTTTGTATACAGGTCCGCACCAAAACATTTTATAATGTTTTTACATTACATTTTACAGTATTGTGTTTAAGGACTACAGCACGTAAGAAAAAAACAAAACAAACAATTTAGTGGTGGGAACTAATCATTTTAAAGTCGAGGCTGTAAAGGACCATGAGAAAAAAAAATTGGCTGGTGGAAATTATGATTGGCTGGTAACTTTGGAAAGTTACTTTTCATTGCTGAACATATAAGGATTAGTTAACGTTTATAATCATCAGAGAACATTACAGACGTTGTTTTTGGTTCCTCTCTGATTCCTGAATAACGGAGCTGCCACATCCAATATGGCGTCGACGTACGGTCCAGCGCCCAGTGAGGCGTCTATGTGTGTCTATGGTTCCCTCCACAAAAAAGTCTCTGGGATTTTTTCCATTGGATTTTGGAATATGGCTGAAAATAACACAGAGTCAAACACAAGTTTATGATATTTACACGTTTTGCCAAGCATACATAGTATTCACAGATGGACACCACTTTTGTGATTCTCATTCAGGGGTGGTTCCAGGGGGGGGCAACAGGGGCCAGTGCCCCCGTAACTCTGAGTCTGGACCCCCCTGTGGCCCCCCAACAGGGAGTCTGCATTAGTAATACAATGACAGATTTCTTGCAATGATTTTGTTCTGAAGGGAAAGGCAGAAATAAAGTGTCTCAGCAGTTTACTACACAAGTAAAATTGCTGAAATTGTAAACACTGTTTTGTCTGAATGAGGGATTCATCCTTTTTTAGGGGTTGTATGTGCCCCCTAACAAAGAAGCCGGCCCCCCTATTAAAACTGGTCTAGAACCACCACTGGTCTTATTTACACACTTGTTAGCAACCAATGTTTTTCAGACAATACGCGCTTTATAATTACACTGTGGTGGTTTTAATTGTGTATTCCATGTGGTAGTAAATATCTTACTTTGAGATGAGGGAACCGGATGTGCAAACATGTTAACTGATTTCTGGGTTTTAGGACGGCAAGCTTCATCATTCTATGAACTCGACAATATGATTCATTTGTGGACACAAAGTCCTGATATAATGAATAATCTACATTAAGACTAAACGAACAGAGAGCTGACCAGGTGGTTTCATTACACTGTTTATTTTCTCAGACTGACTTCAGACCAGAAGATGAGTGATTCTGTGAAGGAGGTGGAGGTCGAGTCCTCAGGAGCGAGCCTTCTCTCTGTGAAGAAAGAGGGCCACAAGGTTGAGTCTCAAGGATCAAGTGGTCTCTCTGTGATAAAAGAGGGCATCAAGGTTGTATCTCAGGGACTGAGCGGTCTCTCTGTGAAGACTGACGGCTCTAAAGATCCTCCTCCACGCTTTGACACAAAGTAAGAGGACTCACACTAACTCATTCAGTGTTTGCTGATTATGTTTTGCCATTTGCTAGTTGTCAGAGTAACATTAGGCTTCAGGAATCAAGGAAATACACTGCCAGACCTCCATATTTTAGAGCAAGCGCCATTTGGCAGATCTATTTCATAATTACAAGCTATAACCAGATCACACACCCTGTTGTCAAGTGTCCACAGCAGCAGGATTAGCAGTTACTTACAACCCAGATTCCCAAAAAGTTGGGCGTCTTGGAATTTGCAATTCTTTTTGCTGCTGCGATCACAACTTTATTTTGACCCACAAGAAGTGGCCAAAAGTTTGAAGTATTGCATTTAATGCTGAATGTTTAAAATGGCACGGATGACAAAGAGTTTACAGTGGCTGTATTTCATCACTCAGCAACTCTCAAAATGGATTTTCATGCCTCACTGTCAGGGACCACTGTGGCCGAGGCATCATGTTTCATGTTGTCGGTCCATCTGTCAGTCCCATTCCTGAGTCCACTTTGACTCAAGGATGATTAGGTTTTGATGGTCAAAGGTCACTTTAACCTCACAAAAGATTTTTGTTGGCCACATCCCAAGAATGAGGGTGGAAAATGTCCAATAGGATAAAATGATAAAGTCATGACATTTTATATTCTGCTGAATTACCAGAATTATTTTCATCACTTCTAATTGTTTATTAGTGTGAATGAAAACAGAGCAGCTGAAATAAAAGGAAACAATACTTTTCATTGCAGACTGAATGCTGGATTTCAAACAGAAAACAAAACACCAACTTTTATATAATTTCTTCTTTTATTGTCAAATCTTTTTTATTTTTAAAAAACAGTCAACAAATCAGTTTAGTTAAACTGGACTGTCTCCACAGAGGTATGAAGATGAATCATGATTCTGAAGAGGAGCAGGATACTGACTTGTCCCAAGATCCTCTTGGAAAGATCGTCAAGCTCATTCCTGTACTTGGACCCTCAGGCACGGCGTAAGACTCTTTTCTTCTATTTGACCGTAAACTGACCAGATGGAAAATGATGTGTTTCGGATGAAGACAAAATGTCCTGCTCAATGATTTATATTCATAATGCAGAACGAGTGCAGAGACGCACTGACTTACTGACACTTATCCTGTGTGCACCAAGACAAACAAGAGACTGGTATGAAGGTAGGTCGGAGAGCCGTGGAGAGAGTTTCAGAGATCCTTTATTGATTTATTTACGAAGACAGTTTACTCCTGGAGGAAAAACTGAATTGAACTGAAGTGATAACAATGCCAAAGATCCTTTACGGATTTGCTTGGGAGGAGAGTTTACTTTGTAACAAATTGAATTTCTAAATGGTAAATAGACTGGATTTATAAAGCGCTTTTCTAGTCAGCGTTCAGTATTTACCCATTCACACACATATCCATACACTGTTTGCAGAGGTTACCATGTATGATGCCACAAGCTCATCAGGAGCTATTACCAGTCATACACACTAACACACATACTGCAAATTATTTGGTTCTTACCAAGAAAAAAAAACAACTGAGATTTAGAAGTGTTGGATAATTTGTCTTGGTTTAAGAGTTAATTTCTTATTTTAAGGGTTCAACTTTACACTATAATTTTATATCAAGCAAACCTTATCTTTTTTGTCACAAATAGGCAGGAAATCTTAAAATGAGGTGAATAACTGTTAAAATAAGATATATAACATTTCTCCCCCAAAGTCTCATCAAAATAAATCTTGTTTTAAGATTCAGTAACAAACTCAGCTTGCTTGATTCAAGAGTCACACAAAAAGCATCTGAAAAAACAGAGTTTATTGCTCTGACTTCAAGCAGATGATGACCAATGTTTGTTCACAAAACTGGCACAGGAAACACAAAACAGGAAACAGGCGAACTGGGTCACCCAATACATGATACGCCCATACATACTTATTGTTCCTCCATATTAATGTCTGCGGGCAATAATGTCACAAATACTATATTTATTTTATTGGAACAAAGGTATTGTCTTTAAAACTAACTGGAAAATAGGAAATGCAGTCAATTAGTTATTTTAAAAATTCTGTAGCCTGGGCAACATTGGGAACTGCCACCTCATATGCCAGCAACTCTGGACTCAGATTCAGTGTTTCCCAACGCTGGTACTCAAAAGCAACTAAAGAGGAATCTATCACACAGATATCTTTTATCAGTCCGAAATGTCGAACACTCTTATAAGTCATTCTGGTTGTGATTTCTGTAAGATGTATATTCTGAAAATAAGGGCAGACTTTAGGTTTTAAGGTTTAGTTATAAGATGAAGTAAACCTTGTTTCAAGATAAACCTGCTTGGATTAAGACAGAGTTTAGACATTCTTCACTAATACTATAGTATTTTTCTCAAAATGTAATATTTTTCTTAACTAATCTTCAGTTTAATTTGCTAAAAGAAAGAAAGACTTTGTAATTGTTCATATTTAGTATATTTCACTTATTTCGAGGCTGTAAACAGTTACTCTTTAAGTAATCTCATCTTAAAACAAGCATTTTATGCTTATTTTTATGCTCATACTTAGTATATTTCACTTAATTTAGGGTTGTTATAAGTAAAATTTTAAGTAATCTCATTTTAAAACCAGCATGTTGGCTTATTTTAAGTCTTCCAAATACCTCTGTAGACATTCTTATTTCTAGATTTAACAATCTTAATTGAAGAAATCTTGTCAAGCGAAACTATCTTGCTGCATGGACAGATAATTTCACTTGTTTTGAGGACCCTTTCCCTCAGATTTTGTGTTTTTATCTTGTTTTTAGATCCCCCTTTTTTGCAGTGCATCGGTTTCCTCCCTGAGTAAAACCTTCAGGATCTTTGGTAATGTTATCACTTTACTGCAGTCAGTTCAGTTTTTCTATGTAGGGAAATTGTTGTTACTGCAATTCGATTATTCTGAACTGCTGCTCAAGCGCTCTTCTGGAAGGTGATTATTTTTTACCTACAGTCTGTACATGTGGACGAGGCCTTAGTACCTCTCATCAAGTCTCCCTCTGATGATTATTCTCACTTGAGTGAAAGAGAAATGTATATATATATTTAAACTCTCTCACTAAGATTTTCTCTCTTTTCCCTCCAAGGAAGAGCACAGTGATCAGCTCTCCACAGTATTATCAGAAGTACAAGATTAACCCCCGGCATCTGCAGGCTGAGATAGAGGTTCATCTAAAAGATGCACACAAATCTGTCTTTTGTGTTCCACAATACCTTGATTAAAAAGTGCACCATTATATTTACTAGTTCCATTTTATTCATATCATTTTTGTGTCTCCTCTTAGACAATCGTCAGCGATGTCAAGAGTATCTTGATCATCATATGTCTGAGTACATTATCAGATTGTCACTGTGCTTTTTCATATGCCTTTTAGACTAATTCGGACTATATTCAAGAGAGGAAACGCCTTGAAAATGCGATCGGCTCTCCAGTGCAGTTTCAGAGGTGCAAGATTCAGTCGCTGTATCTGGAGATGTACAGCGGGCACTTAACTAAACTTCTTGATGACCTTGAACAACAGGTCAAACAAATGGAAGAAAAGATAAAGGTAGATTCTCTGAAAGATGCACACAAATCTGTTCTTTGTGTTCCACAGTATCTTGATTATAAAGTGCACCATTATATTTACTAGTTCCATTTTATTCATATCCTTTTTGTATCTCCTCTTCACTGACAATCATCAGTTACTTCAAGTGGATTTGAAAATAAAAAATCACTATCAATTAGTGATACAATGTCAGTTCCTCACATTTTTAGACATTTAGGCTCTCTTAGTTTCACTCCAGCCAGAGTTTAGTTTTCCTGACCTCCTGCATTCTGTCCATCACAGTCCTGCAGGCTTCAGTTGTGCAGGATAATTTCACTGAATGATAATAATATTTTTAACAAGGGATAAACTGATGAATACATTTTAAGGAGTGAATATAGACTAAACTGTGCATAACTGGGAGAGTTGAGCTGCAGTCTTTGCCCCCATCTCATGGTGTTTTAATTAACTCTACCATCCATTTTAATGAACTCATTTTGTGACTCTTTTAATTTTAGGACCAGCAACATTTCCTACCTGAACTACTAACTGAGTCTGGAAAGACGTCATACAGGTAACAAAACATCAAATGCTCTATAAGGGATGTACTACAGAGCAAGATTAGCGAGACATGTTGAATCTATTCTGTGTCACAAACCTGGCTGTCTTTTAATCTAGAGACATCTGAATGCTAATTTAATATGCAGACATAATCTGGTCCAGATTATTGACCTCTATAAATCCTGCAGAAATATTGTTTTATTTTATTCATGAGGTTGTTGTTGCTCTTACTGAACTACAAAATGTATTTAGTGTTTTCCATGCAGTGGGTGCTGAAAGCTGAATTTTCCCAGTTCAGTCTGGATCTTTTTCTGAACAACCAGTCGCAAAACATCAAGAGGACGAACACTGTGATTTGTGATTGGCCCTTGCTTGCTGTAAGAGAAATAATCTAAAGCCACAAAAGTTCACTGTTATAAATCAGGCCTATGAAGACAAACTGAATGTAGTGTAATTCCTCCAAACCAGAACATTTCTACTGTGAATCATGTTTTGAATGCGCTTATGTGTTAAATTCACCACTTCTAACGGAAGTTTAATTCTACTGTGAATGATCATTCTCACTTGAGCCAAATGAGTGAAAGAGAAATGTGTATATATAATTAAACTCTATCGTTAAGATTTTCTCCCTTTTCCCTCCAAGGAAGAACACAGTGATCGGCTCTCCAGAGTATTATCAGAGGAACAAGACTGAGCCTCGGAATCTGCAGGCTGAGATAGAGTTTTACCACCAGCACTTAACTGAGCTTCAAAATGATCTTAAACAGATCAAACAAAGCAAAGAAAGGATTAAGGTAGATTCTCTGTCTGTTCTTTGTGCTCCATAATACCTTGATTAAATAGTGCACCATTATATTTACTAGTTCCATTTTATTCATATCCTTTTTGTGTCTCCTCTTCACTGACAATCCATCATCAGTTACTTCAAGTGTATTTGAAAATAGAAAATCACTATCAACTATCTTGATCATCATGTCTGAGTACATTATCAGATTGTCACTGTGCTTTTTCATATGCTTTTTAGACTTATTCGGACTATAATCAAGAGAGGGAACGCCTTGAAAATCTACACAACAAACTTGGACGTTTAGAGGAAAGTATTGCCAGGTCCAAAAGAAATCATCGTATTCAAGTCTCGCCATTCAGTATCCATCCAGGTGACATCAACAAGGCTCCACCTGACAGACCTGAACAACGTGAGTGAAAGCTTATCGGAATATTGTAAAGGAACGTAAACTGTTATTAAAATATGATGCATTTGTTTTGCCTTGATGCAGGATTCAGCCCCCCTTTTAGGGGTTCAGTCTCTCTTCTTTGTCAATTTTCTTTAATCACACAGTATGGACTTGTTCTTAGATTTGTATTAACCTCCTTTCGACCTTGTCTTGACATAAACATACCTGCACTTGGCCTTAAACTTTTTACTTGATTTTCCACATTTTGGCTTTATTAAAAGGGTTTGACAATAGATAACAACAGGTAACATGTGTAGAAAGACAAGCTACAAAGGACCCTGACCAGCTTTGAACTGTGGACTTGGCTGTTAGAAGTTTATGAATGTTGGGTCACCAGGATGTCCAAAAGTTTGACCTCTGCTGCGTCTCCCATCCCCCAGATCCATCCACATCTGAGTCTAACCTTGCTGTGTCTGAGAACATCAGAGAGGAGAGTAAAGAGGATGAAGAGGATCAGCCGTGTCCTGATGATCCAGAGAGGTCAAACCAGCAGCATCAGCGTCTGTGTGGAGAGGCTCAAAGTCCAAATGTCAGTTTGTCACATTTTTAGACATTTAGGCCTTCTTAGTTTCACTCCAGCCAGAGTTTAGTTTTCCAGACCTCCTGCATTCTGTCCATCACAGTCCTGCAGGCTTCAGTTGTGCAGGATAATTTCACTATCATTTTTAACAAGGAATAATGAACTGATGAATAAATATTAAGGAGTACATATAGACTAAACTGTACATAACTGTGAGAGTTGAGCTGCAGTCTTTGCCCCCATCTCAATGTGTTTTAATTAACTCTCCCGTTCAGTTTAATGAACTAATTTTGTGACCCTTTTAATTTTAGGACAAGCAACATTTCCAACCTGAACTACTAACCGAGTCTGGAAAGACATCATACAGGTAACAAAACATCAAATTCTCTATAAGGGATGTACTACAGAGCAAGATTAGTGACAGCAGACCTGTTTAAAAATTCTTGAGTAGGATATTTGAATATGTTTGATCAAGTTTAGGGGTGGATACCAAGAACCTCACGATACGATGCGTATCACGATATAAATAAAGATGAAAACACATGTACCTGTATATGTACATAGATGATATTGATCAGAGGACAAATTGAGTCAAAACTATTTCATTCAAAACAGCCTCTCCATTTTATTAATTTCCATGAAATTTCCGGGCCGCAATATTCTCTTTGTCCAGCTCGTTGTTCTTGCCATCTCTCTTAACTTTGAAGCCAAAGTGCTTCCAAACGTCAACTTCACAGAGCCTGAAAAAGCCAGGCTGGGTTAACAAAGCAAGTTGATAAACGCCAATTAATATTACAGAATATTTATTTATGTACTAGTTGTTACCTTTAATCCATAACTGAGGTTTTAGGATTTGTAGAGCCAGCTCATGCAAAGAAAGCCTGGCTATGTTCAGTAGTTCAACTCCTTTCAACATTTACTGTTTGATTGAAAGTTCATCTTTTACAGTTTAGCCAATTTCTTGCATTTCAAAATGTGCGGTGAACTTCTGTCTGTTGGATGATGGGGATGGTTGTCAGTAGGGGTGGGAAAAATAATCAATTCTTAGATGAATCACGATTCGGACGCAGATGATTCTGAATCATTTCACAAATTTAAAAAAATAAATTTTCTACATGTTAATTGACAACGTAATGTTGTCAGAACGCAAGAGGCGGAACTCAGAAGTGCAGAAGTGCAGCGCCTGGACAGTTGACAGTGTGCACACAACAAAAAACATGGGATGTGTCGTGAATGTCTGTACTCACAAACAACTCATGGGTGGAACGTCTGAGGCATTTGTTCCCGCCGAGCGGCTCGAGAACAGCGTGGAGACCGCTGTTAGCTGTTAGCCGTTAGCTGTGGCGTTGAGTGCGCAGCGTCCAGGTTAACTTGCGACACCTGTAACTAACTATCGGGTATTTCTGTCATTCCGCCATGCGTTCAAATGGTTACTTATAGCCATCGTTCCCAGCCGAATACATCGTTATTAAGCTGAATCCAGGTCGATGTGAAAACTGTACACTGTCAAACAGCCGGCAGAGTATGTTGAAATCCAGCCCGAACTCAGCGTGAGGTCAGTCAGCTGTGGCAAAGTGTGAGACGTCCAGATCAACCTGGGATTCAAACACCTGTATTGACCATCGACCAGCTGCAGCTGTATTAATGTACTACATGTCTGCTGCTACAGGAACACTTTTCTTTTCCTTTTGCTTCTTTGCAAAGCTGGATGTTTGCTAGCAAATGCATCCTTCCAGTTGACTTGCCACATTTCTTTCATTTGTTTTATTAATTAGATATATTGGAAGTAAATTAAGAATGGATCATTACAAAGTAGTCACACAGTGAGAAAAAAGTAGGAAGTGATTAGCAAACTCAAGATTAAATTATTATTATTTTTTTAAATCGTGCATGGAAATGTACATAAGCTTGTTGCATCAAGAACTGATTTAGAATTGAATCGTTGACCTCTGAAACGGAATCGAATCGTGAGATTCCCACCCCTAGCTCTTTTGACAGCAGTCTCCTCTGTGTCTTACAGATTCAGGTGTCCTCGTCCAGGTGTGTTCCACTGTGAAGCAACTGGACTGGTGTTTGTTATGGTTCAGGAGGCGGAGCTGCTGTACAGGACTGTCCAATGGGATGAGAGCCTCCTCAGATCAGCTGGCAAGATGGCTGCAGGGCTGCTGTTTGATATCAAGTGTTCAGAGGACGCTGCTGTCTGTCAGCTCCACCTGCCTCACTGTGAAGTTATAGATGGTAAGTGTTCTTCCCCCGGAGGAGGAAAAAGAAACCTACACAAATCTTAAAATCTATTTCCATGAAAATGTAATAAACAGAAAATCACTCAACGAGGAAAGCTCACAGGCTATTAAAATTAACTACTCTATGTTACAAACTCTACAAAAAAAAGACGCTCCAAGCGGAGGGAAAAGACAAACGCTATGAAATTACCTGACTGAAACAAAAGACCAACCAAAAATATTATTAACACAAAATCACTCTTCTTAAGAGGAACACTAAACAGAAAACAAAACTTGGCAATACTTAACTTGGAAACGATCAAGGCTGGGTGTACTCGATGAGATGAACGAAATACTCTGGCAACGCGGACAGGGGAAGACAAAGACTATATACACGAGGGAAGGGAGCACAGGTGGAAACAATCAGGGATCAGGGAAGATGCCAGACCGGTGACACAAGAGGAAGGGTAAGTGACCTGAAATGAGAGGAGAGTTACTTTTCAAAATAAAACATGAAATTCACAAGACAAAAAAAAAAACCCCAAGACAGGACATCCCTCAACCCGGTGTGACACTTACAGTATGACTGTATCAGAGCTGAAAGAATTAGTTCATTATTTCATTTTCAATTCTTCACTACCAAACTGTGACACAAAGAAGAAAATGCACCCAAAAACTAAAAATATACTTTTCAAGCAGAACTGGATGGTATTAGAGGAAAGTTCCCCATCCACCAAATTCATCAGAATATATCTGAATATTATTTTGAAAAAATAAATGATTTCCTCTGTATTTATTTTGCACAATTTTCATTTATTGTCTCTGGCTTTCCATCCTCCATCACTTAATATGTATTCAATAAATTGCTCAACCTGGACAACAGTTGTACAAAAGATCAGCTCAATGTTCTGGAAAACTCTATAAAACAACTACTATAGTTGTAATGACTAAAAGTTCACAGCTCTGTGTTTTCACAGCTCCGCTGCCTGAAGGTCTGCTGTCCGTCGTCCACATCACTGATGATGGAATGAACTTCCTCGAGCCGTTGGAGATTACAGACACTCATGTGGTTGTCACAGTCTCTCACTTCTCTCCCATTGGCATAGTGAGGAAATTTTTTCAAAGGTTGTTGAACAGCAATGACATAAGACCAGTTAGTGTCCAAGTCCTGCTGTTCCTCGGACAACCAAACCCAAAAACAAAGAGACAAAAACTCAACGTGTTTCTCCTCCCGAGGAACATCCATCTGGACGAGGTAAAGCTCCATGTTACAGCTGTCAGTCCAAACTTGTCTCTTTAAGAAGACCTTAACAATATGTCTTAAAATAACAGTAATAATTGCAGCTCCATTCTGCGGATGCAGTAAATGTGGGTACTTGCCGACCTACAAATACACTGATACTGATCTATCTGTAATGAGATATAATTGGCCTGTTAATGTCAGGTTCCACTGAAGAGAAACTGTTTAAGTGTGAAAATGTTCTGATGTTTCTTCAGGTGAGCGCACAGCAGCGATATTCAGAGAACATCCAGGTTCCTTCAAAATGTGAACTCTTTGAAGATCAGAGTTACACTCTTCACTGTCCTCAGGCCATTAAAATACAGCCTAAGGTGAGAATTTGAAATAAAAGACTTTGTTAGTGCTGCAGCATGTTGACACAATTCATCTTTGAATACTTTAACGATTCTGACACTTTTGTTTTCAGAGTGCAGATTTCAACATGGAGTTTGGACCAAATTACTTCCCAACATTTGAGGTCCGCCTGCCTACAACCACAGAAGAAGTGACTTTAACAGTCAAAGATCAAAGACAGCTGGTGGTCTGGGAGCATGACGTTGATCTCACTGGTAAGACTTCATCCACCTGATGGAACAACAGAGAGGAATAGAATAGATTTGAACCGGTGATGTTGATCCAGATAGACGGAGGGATGCAGGAATGTTTTCCTCACTTTCTTTACTATCGATGGAGAGTTTTTCAAAATTTTTAAAATTTTTGTTGGAATTATCCATCTTGATGGAAAATCTGGTGTATTTGGGTGGCTGGAATTTCAGTCAAACTTTAAAATGTTGCGAGTTGTCTTAAAAAGTGATGATGGTTTTTAAAAGTTTTATCTTTGGATATCTTCCAGATTCAACAAGGAGAACTGGACAGATGAACGTCCCAGCAGAGGACGATGTGCCAGCAGAACAGAAGCTGAGCTCTGTTAGGTCACAGTTTGTAGAGCGAGTGTCTGGACCTGTTCTGAACCAGCTTCTGGATAAACTTCTTGATCTGGACTTTATAAATGATGAAGAAATGCAGTCAGTCAAAACACAATCGACCACTCAGGAAAAAGCACGAAAATTGATCGACACAGTGCGAAAAAAGGGAACTGTAGCCAGCTCGGTCCTGATCGCTGCTCTCCGTAAGACGGATCCAACTCTTTCCAGCCAGCTGAAGTTAAGCTGAAGAAAAATCAAGAAACGTGTGTGATGATGAATCTTTATAACAGCTGGCTGTTTAAGGGTGTTTTCACACCTGGAGTCTAGCTCATTTTATCAGGACCAAAGAGGGCAAAAATGCACTTGAATGCTTGTAGTTTGTATATTCATGTTGTTTGGTGTCACAAAGAGCTCAAGAGGTAACTGATCATGAGCTTTATTACTGTTGTTGGACTCTAAATCACATGTTATGAATAACAACTAACAGGAAGAGAAGAAAAGGAAGCAGCCTGTACATGATTTTGAGCTTTTCACTGTGGGATCACTGAAACATACTTTTAATTGACTTAATGAATCAACAAAGTAAAAAGTAGGATAAAAACACAGCACTTTTAACGGCTTCTCAGCTGCTCATCAGGGAAAATAAAAATATATTAATAAAATGATTCACGTCAGGAGAGTCTCAGAAAATCCCACACAAATGCAGTGAGGCTTGCACTGAATCACTGTGTAAAAGCAGGTTCAACACTGTTTATAAATGTAACAGTTCAAATGATGTTTTTGATGAAAATTGTAAATACTTTGAAATACATAGTATATTTACATATTTCTGCTACATTTATATAAACCAAAGAAATATTTCGCTTGCATCAAAAACACATGTTTTTACCTTTTTTATATGTCATTGTTTTATATTTTTACACAAAGATGTTTTTTATTGTTTGTATTGAAATGTTGTTGTTTTTTATGTCATTTATGTATAAATCCTGAAATACATTCATTTATTGAGACTCATCTGACTTTCTCTTTATTAACTGGGAAAATGCAAAGTTCTGTTGTAACTGAACCGGGCCAGTTACTTGTTAAAGCGAAACTCTCGCCAAAAAGCAACCGAGGCTTTATTTGGGATTGAATATGAGTCAAACCTTCGTGTGAAAGCATTATTACGACGAAAGAGGCACTTTTAAGATTTACTGTAGTTTCGGTTTTGGGCACGTTAATTTTGAACGGGAGTGCATGGGGCAAGACATGCTAGCATCAAAATCGCTATTTTTATAACACTAAAAAGGCTCGACACAACATGTCTTTGCTCGTAGCATCACCAGGGTCTCTACTCATGAACATGAGCATTGAGAACATTGGGCCTCATTCACCAATATCTTCTTAAGAATCTTCTTAGATTCTTTCTTAAGTTGTTCTTAAGAGGTTCCTTAAGAAAACCCTACGTCAGATTCACCAACGCGTCCGTAAGCCTCAGAATTGTTCGCAGCTGTGTTCTTACATTGATGAAAGCCGCAGGAAATATATATGCCATTGTTTTGCGGGCCTTGGATGGAGAAATGCCACGTATAAATAGGGTGGGGGGGTTACTAATTGATGGCATGTTTCCAATTTACTTGATTTATCTTAAATCATTGGCACATTTAATTTATTTTAGAATTTAAATTCTTTGTAAATTACCAAAAATATGAAATGAATAAATAAATGAATATGACAGAATTATCACTGTAATATTGCATTTTATTGAACTACACAAGAGAAGAAAACACAACCATGCCAACATTTCAGCACTGAAATGTGCGTAAGAGTACTCCTGAGTGTTCGTAGGATTTGTTCTTGCCTAAGAAAAAATCTTAGATAAGAAAACATTCATGAATGCCACAATCTTTGTAAAATCTTCATAAGTGGGACTTAAGAACAAATTTGTTCGTAAGAACGGTTCATGAATGAGGTCCATTGTGTACACAGAGTTTATGAAAAAGAAGGTTTTTGAACTACTCACGTTAGCTGCTGCGCTCCTGCGCGTTGCCGTCATGCCAGACAAAAAGTGCTGATCCCCGAGTGCGACCTGACAGGCAGGAGAGTAATGGTGAACCGCTCCTCAAGCGTGCCTGTCAGGTCGCACTCGGGGATCGACACTTTTTGGCTGCCATGACGGCAACGCGCAAGAGGTGCAGCAGCTAACGTGAGTAGTTGACTTATTATGCAACTGTACCGCCAACACGATTTGCTTTTGCATTCTGTCCAAACACAGTTAAAGTTCACATTGAAGAAGCTGAACAGCACACAAAAAGTCAGAAAACAATTAATATGATCAATATGTAGGCAGAGTTGGCGGGTGGGTGTGGTCAGAGCATGAGCACCAGAAGTAGGAAGTAGCCAGAGGCGCTCCACTTTACATCACTGGCCCACATTCACTTTAAGTTGCAGATTTCTGTATCAGTTTCAATCCTGTCCCCTGAAATACGTTCATGGAGAAACCTTTGACAATGAGAACTCAACAGAACAGAAGAGTGCTCTGGTGTTCATACGTCTGAACGAGGATTATGTCAACACAAAACTTCACAGGTGTGTAGTTGAGATAAAAATAAAGGCAAATTAAATTAAAATGTTTTTTTTGTTTTGTCCAAGAAATGTGTGCTGAGTACTTACAGCATGTAATAAAAACTCCTGAGTACTCATGTGTCAACAAGTTAACGGGTGATTTTAGGACAATACTGTGATTTATGTGATTTTTATATTTTATGCTTCTTCTATTTTGTATGAATATTTTAGTTGTATTTGTTTCTTCCTCATAATTCTCCTGACAATTAACAAACATGCTCATATTGTGCTTCTCAAAACTGTAATAACGTGCAGTTTGCTACAACCACTTTGTTTTGTTGGTGTGTCCTATGTGGCCTGTGTGGTGTTAAAAATATATATGATATATTATAGATAAAGCAGTCAAATGTACTAACAGACAGGTGTGTCTTATTTGTACTATTTAATGATACAATTCAGCATTAGTTTGGAGTCACTGGGTCACAGGACATCGAAGCTATTGATTAAGTCAGATTTTTAATGATCTATGGTGAAAAAATATCTAATCTGTTGATTTTTTGCTGCTGTCAAATTATCAACTGACAAATTTTAGCACTTGACGATAGTTTTTATACTTGATTGGTAAATTAAAGATGGCTGGTTGTCTCTGCATGTTTCTAAGATGTTAAAACTAGATGTGGACCGAGACGACACATTTTTAAACGCATATGTCAAGAAAAAAAATAACTGGGTTACACAGTACTTTAGGTCAGGTCAAAGAAAGAACGGAACAAAATAAAAAATGATTTAGAGACACATTTCACCTGGAGGTCTGTGAGGTTTCTTGGCGGTTTGATGTTCCAGAGACGAGGTGAGTCTTCTCTGGTCGGTCAGCTGTCGCAGGGAACCAGCCAATTTTAAAAAATCTGTGCAGAACAATTCTCTACAAAAGTGCTTCGAACAAAAATGCTGAAAAATCTCAGTTTAAAGCAGAAAACTGGAACCGTCTGTATTTGGTTTAATGTCCGAATGTTTCTTTAAAGACTCGCTCTGACAGGAAGTGTCAAACTGTATGCGACTACTGATGTTTATTGATTTCTTGCTCTTGAAACTTAGCTCCCAGAGTTCCATGAGAAAATAATGTTGCCATAACCAATTAATGACTGTTAAAGGGACAGTTCACCACAAAATCCAAATACAGATTTACCTCTTCTGATCTGTACTTCTAGATTGAAGTGCCAAATTATGACCTGGTTACTCAAAATAATCCACATTTTCTTTCTGCGTCACCGCTAAGAAGAAAGTGGTCATCCACTCATGAACAGCCAAATTAATTTATATCCAATTATATTCGATAAATTTATCTCTAGAGCTGATATCTCTTAGACTCCACTCACCACAGCTAAGAGGAACCGGGGTGAACTGTCCCTTTAAAGCTGCCTTCACACTACTGGTTCCTGCACTGTACGACAGACTACTTAAATGTGTGCTAGAGTTTTGGGTTCGTCGCTGTTTCCTCTTGTTCTGTCAGCTGCATTTTCACTTGAACAGATCTGACTTTTAACTCTGCGGCTCAGCTCTGATCTGCTTCAGGTCGGAGTAGAAATCACTCCGGTAGGGATGCTGGACGACCAGCGACAGTACAATTTAAAAACACAGACTGTTACTCCATAAAATCCTGTAATGAAACATTAAAAAAAACAACCTGAGCTGTAAAATTAAAGGTCAGATTTGTGTTTTGTGTGTAAATCCTGTAGAAACCTGGGGTCCGTTTCACAAAGCAGGTTCAACAAACTCTGAGTCTAACCCTGAACTCTGAGTTGATCTACTCTGAGATAGGAAACTCTGAGTTTTCGGTTCCAGAACAGCAGATTTGAGTTAGTTTGATCAACTCGGAGTAGTTTAACCTGGAGTTAAGCACGTGCACCACAAGTATAAAAAGACAGCATCAATGGAGCCCTGATTCGACGAGTCACCATGGCAACGGGGAAGAGGAGGGCTACGTTTTTCACCCCACTGGAATTGGAAATATTAATGCGCTCATACGGTGAGTTTGAGCACGTTTTTAGAAGGAAGTGTAACACTGCTGCAGCAGCAAAAGAGAGGGAGAAGGCGTGGGAGAACATTGGCGCTCGGGTCAATGCGTAATTTTAAATGTAGTCCTTTGCAATCACAATAATATTACAGGGGGAAACTGCTTGAGTGGTAGCCTATTAATTTATTTAATTTAGGTGCAACCCTGGCTGAGAAGCGCACTTGGCTGCAGCTTAAGTTGAAACATAAAAACATTGTTCAAACAGGTAAGACCTCGGCATAATCTCATGGGGGTAACTCATTTTGATCATGTTTTACATTGTAAATATTAAGTGGCTGTTTGACTGTACAGTTGTTTTATCCCCAACATAATGCTGTTTTCACACACATAAATGTCTTCTCATCTATATCATGTTCTGTTAAATAATTAAGCCTATTTAAACTAACAGACTTCTACTCAGCCAACAGAAAGAAAGCAGATGCCCGTAAAACGGGTGGTGGCCCAGCACCGCCACCTCTAACGGAGGCAGAGGAGCTGAAAATGATAAAGATGGTAGCCGTTTCAGGGCGAGGCACACTTTTCTGACCGCTCTGCATACAGTTGCCTTGCTCAAGTGCTCTGCATCTCCGACGTTGTATAAAAAACTCCCATTTGCAAAAAAAACCGCAGCGCAACACACAATATCTGCTGGGATGTGAGAGCATGACTTCGGTTGGTAATGTTGGAAATGTAAGGACGGATTAGGTTGTGTATGTAAATGATGGACTGTGACGTGAAACGGTACCGCTCAAAAAGATAACTGTCTGGAAATGCAAGAACATCTATGTACGGTCTGATAATCATCTCCCGACGAATATTTAATTCTCTGCGCAGTAATGCTGCACCTTCATCCACGGGATCATTATCAAAAGGACATGCCATGGTAGTGAAAATAGTCGCCACCTAATATAACTTCTAATGTAGCCCTACTGACTGATTTTTGCAATGATTTTCTCAAAAAACAGACGGCAGAACTATACTACGCCAAAACTCGCCTGCTGACTGAATGAATGAGGAAATCAAATAGCGTGTGTGGCTGAAAGAGGGCGGAGACAGAGAGAAACTCAAGGTTTGTTGAGAAAAACCTGGTCCCGACCAGGTTAGTTTCACAGAGTATGTTACCGTGGTAACTGACCGAGAGCTTAAGTTACCTCTCTCTGTGAAACAGGCTGGAGTTACCCCTCTTTCTCTGGTTTGAGTTACCTCCCTTTGTGAAACGGAAAACTCAGAGTTTCCCTCATTTCAGGGTTAACAGACTCAGAGTTTTCACTAAACCTGCTTTGTGAAACGGACCCCTGGATGAATCTCTTTGTCTTACCTGGATGTTGTTACCTAATCATTGCTACTTTTGATACTTAAGGGATGAGAGGACTTTTGTACGGGGGAAACAAAGACCTTCTCATTTTGTATTCATTAGGGAATGGGTGTTTTAATGTGAAATTAAACTATGATGGTGTACATTTGATAATTAAAATCAACTGGAATGAAGACGACATTTACTGGATCTCATTTGTTCTCTTCAGCATCGCTGACATTGTTTCATTCAGGGGATGTAGTCACAGTTCTGTGCTCTTAATTTAAAATAGGAGGGTTGTCACAAAGAAAACCACATCTTGAATATGGCTGTAGAAGAGTACAAAACAAATGTGTAAAGACTGCAGGATGTTTTAAATTCAACAAATAAACTTTGAACCTCTGAAAAACACCTCACTCCCCAACACTGATGCAAAGTAACGTTAAATGTGTATGGTGGAGCACAAAGTACATTATTAATACAGTGCATTCAGTAAGAATTCAGACCACTTTTTGTTATGTTGCATTTAAATAAATGTTTTTCCACATCAATCTACACTCAATAGACCATGATTAGCAAGTTGAAATAGAGAGAGAGATACTACAAACTGACAATCCAAACAGGAAGACACAAAAAATCATAGTAACCAAAAGAGAACAGAACATATGGTCACTGTTCGATAGGTGAGGTTGAGACAGAGATGCACTTTATCCTACAATGTAAAACATTAAATGAAACTAAGAGCATTTACTTTAACAAATTCAACTCTGTAATCTGAACACACACACACACACACACACACACACACACACACACACACACACACACACACACACACACACAATTAATGTAAATGTAAATTAATGTAAATCAATCTTGGTGTTTTGTTGGTGTTTATGTTGTGTTATTGTTATGTCCGAGTGTTTGGACAGATGCTTTGGCAATATTGTTGTTCAAAATTTAATGTCAATAAAGCTCCCTTTGAATTTGAATTTGAACTTAAGAGAGAGAGAGAGAGCAACAGAGAACACTGCGGAGAAATAACCCATAACTGAAACTGTTACGTCTGTCGGCTCAGACTCCATTTTGAGTCAACAGAGCAGCAGGTACAGGACTGAAGTCTGCGGCAGGTGAGTGTGAAAACACAACAGGTATTATTTTACTGTCTTGAGTCAGTCTTCTGTCTCTGTGTACTGAAGAGGGCAGACATGTAAGACTGAACTCGACAGGTTGATTCACCTGTGGAGACGAAGTCCTTATAACAACACACAGGGAGACCGGTGTAACCGCTCCAGACTTTAAGGAAGCTGACCCGGTGGTTTTATTAATCTTCTCAGACTGACTTCAGACCAGAAGATGGGTGATTCTGTGAAGGAGGAGGAGGTCGAGTTTCCAGGATCGACCCGTCTCTCTGTGAAGACTGATGGCTTTAAAGATCCTCCTCCAGGCTTCAACACAAAGTAAGAGGACTCACACTAACTCATTCAGTGTTTGCTTTCTATGTTTTGCCATTTGCTAATTGTCAGAGTAACATTAGGCTTCAGGAATCGAAGAAATACACCGTCAGACCTCCATATTTCCGATCCGAGGGTCGCGGATTCAAATCCCGGCTCGCCTGGGGTGGAACTGAGCTACATGTCGCCTTGAGCAAGATCCTGAATCCCAAAATTGCTCCTGATGTGCAGTTGGCGACTCATCCAGGGTGTACCCTGCCTTCACCCAGAGAGATAACTGGGATTGGCTCCAGTAACCCTTGAAAAATGGAAAGAAAATTAGATGAGATGAAGCATCCTGTTGTCCAGCAGGATTTCC
The DNA here is from genome assembly GCF_900880675.1 of Sparus aurata. Lineage (NCBI taxonomy): Eukaryota > Metazoa > Chordata > Actinopteri > Spariformes > Sparidae > Sparus > Sparus aurata. The sequence continues at coordinate 7,730,039 of NC_044192.1, read as the reverse complement.
TGGTTTAAACCTCTCTGACTATTTTCGCTGTCTTTGTGAAATGCTGTTGCAATATGCGGCACACAATTTGTGTAATTATTGTGCTGTGTTTCTTTCATTTCGTTGAAAGAGAAAGATATTGATTACGTTTTTCTCCAGAAACTTTTAGCGAAGAAGGGTAAAAAAAAATCCCGGAAGTGTTGTTGACACAACCGTTGCCATGGATGCGCCAAACAGAGTCGTTGAATATCAAAGTTACGACACTCTCTGATCTCACCGCCGAACAGTCATGTGGTTAATGAAGGGCTCAATAGGGCCAAACAGCTGTTGCGCATGCGGCCGGCTGTATCGTTATTTGTAGAGCTTATGTTTAATTAAGTGTTTGTACAACACACATTTAATTAAACATAAGATCCACATACCATCTACAAATAACAAGACAGCTGGCTACCCTGACTAGTCATCTGAAACATCTCTTCATGATCTGTTTTAAACACTGGAGGCTGATCATCCCTGATCCCCAAATTTAATGTGACATCATTTCAGTTTTCCCTGGAACATTTAGCTTGAAAGTTGTTTTGCATTGTTGAAGAAATAAAAAAGCACATAATTTTCATTACAGACTGAATGCTGGATTTTAAACAGAAAATAAACAACACTAATTTGTTTGGTGACCATCTGATCTTCTACACAGTGTTTGCTAAACCTTGATATTTTTTAAACAACAGTCAACAAATGTGTTATAAATAATGTCTTCACAGAAAGAAGAGGGATCCTTTTTCTGTGCAGAAGCAGCTGTCTCTATCTACGAGGAGTCACCGGTTGAAAGATCCACCACTGTACATCAGTGATGAACCTGGACGCTTCTACACCAAGTAAGACACTGTTTTTTAAAACTGACCTGATGAAGATGATGCATTTAGGATGAAGACAAAATATTCTGTTTAAAGATCTTTTTAAGCATGATGCAGAAGTAGTGCAGAAACATAAAACTTAGAAGGCTCCAGTTGAGAAACAGACAAACAATTCAATGAATGGGATAAGCTACTATCTAGATACATCTGGCAAGGGAAAAAACCAAGGATACGATTTCAAACTCTTCAAGTGATGAAAAACAAAGGAGGACTAGCACTCCCATGTCTGAAAGATTATTATATATGGCCCATCTGAAGATTTTATATAGTTGGTGCAATCATGACTACCAGGCAAGATGGAAAGAAATTGAAGAGAAGGTGTCGGGAGCTGTTCCAATCCAGGCTCACTTGGGGGATAAAAGACTTATTAAGAATTTAATGGAAGAAGGTAATAATTGGATTAATTTACCTCTGCAAATTTGGCTAAAGGTTATTGACAAAAACGGTCTGTTGGAAGAAATTAAGATCCTGAATTGGTGCTCCCATGATCTTGATTTTATCCCAGGTTTGGAGCTGCCTTAGAAGTGCTGTTCCTGGTACAGGTCCAGATTTAGAAAACTCTGGCAAATCCTACTTATGAACTGTTCATAAATTGAATGAGGAATTGTTGTAGCTTTATCTTGTTTGTTTTATTTCTCTTTCGTTTTATTGTTATGGACCCAATGTGAGTCTGAAATTAAGTCTGAATTGTACTGAGTGTATTAACTGATCACTAAATGTTTAACGACACAGTCAGATAGGAAGAGTTAATTAGTGTTAATGAACCCAGAGAGCTGAAATACAAAAATAGAAAAGCACACAATTTTCATTACAGACTGAATGCTGGATTTTAAACAAAAACGAAACATTAATTTTCTATCATGGTTTCTGTGACCATCTGATCTTCTACGCAGCAGTGGCGTGGCGTGATGAAAATTTCCGAGGAAGCCAAGTGAGATATAACCTCTAAGCTATGTATATTTTACGGGGGTGGGGGCAAAAAATCTTATGTTGCAATTTATATGTTGCTATTTCGCGTAGTCGGATGAACTATTAGAGCACCCAGCATAATTTTATCAGGACTTACACACGCTTCTTATTTGACCGACACTTTGAGCACCGACGTGCTCTCTCTCTCTCTCTGTCCCTCAGTCAGTCAATCACTCATACACACACACACAGTCCTCACAAACATCTCATTAATGTATGCAACCACCCTCCCAAAAGCACAACCAGCTACTTAATGCACAGCACACATTTGATATTGGAAAGATGCGAATTTTTTCACACACTCAATCTGAAGCCGTTAAGTTTTATGTCCACGTCAAACACGACTTGTACACTCTATGTGAGATACACAAATGCTTTTCATTTTTCAGTTTATATACATAATAATAGTAATAAAAAATGTAAATGTTCATTATACAGCAACACAACAACCCCGTACCGGTGGCTGTAAACAGCACACCTGACATGCGCATGTATTCAGACAGCCCGGCCCATCACGGCAGCTGTCCGTGGTGCTCTTTTTCTCCACATAAACAACAACAACAAACAACAACTTCAGTGGACTCACATGCTGCTTAATCAAAGCAAGCAAGACATAATAGGGACTATAATCACATCAATGTGATGTGCATGGAAAAAATAAATGCGTTTTCCTCACCCTATTCGTAGAGGCATCATCCTGTCTTTCATGGTGGCAAAGTGATCGGTGACCATGTCGTATAACTTCCCACTGGCCACAACAGAGTCAATGGATCTCTTGGTCAAGTTGACAAGCCTGTCCTGTCCACATGTGTTCCTCAGTTTGGTTCCTCTTAAGAAAGGAGAATGAGCGCTCTGCTGATGCGCTGGTAGCCGTAATCGTGAACAAACGCTGCAGCAGACCTCGGAGTCAAACTCCACAAAAGTATGCACCAACTCCACAAAATTGCCCCTGTTTGCGCTGCCAGTGGCCTCACTGTGACCCCTGAACGCTTGCTCTTGGCGCGCAAGATACAGGGCTGCAACGATGAGTCTCATTAAAATATCCCGTTTTTTCTTCACCTGCTCATTGTGCTTCTTTGTTCTCAGACTTTTTGCCAAATCCAGAGCCTCGTTAATCCAAGCTTGGCCCTACCAGCTAGCCACTCGGTGGGGACGTAATTCTCCTCATTGAAAGTCTGAAAACTTTTCTTCATCTCAGTACGGAGCTCTAGTTTTGGTGTTGGCCTGCCGTCAGATTTAATTCAGAGTTGCTGCTGTAGAGGCAGTTTAGTAAAATTATTTTTCACTAAATACTCCAAATCTCCACCCTCCATAATTGCGCTTAATATTTTTTGCTTGCTAACCAAGTATCGACACAAATCAACAACTTCCATCATTTCATTCAATGACGTTAACGTACTGTGATTTGATTGGCCTGAAGCCAACGAGTTTGTGGCTTCCCTTGACACTGTTCTGACCAATCACAGGGGAGCAGTGTCTTGACATTAGCTTCACCTGACTGGCTAATCATTCATTTTTTTTTCACGAAAGGAAGCCAGCTCAGCTTGGCCTCCTCACAGAGAACAGAGTGCAGTACCATGTTTTCAACACTCATTCACCACGTAACATTTAGAGGGGCGCTGTTTTACACATCATGAAACGCTCAATAATTAATGAAGAGAGATGAGGAGGAGACGACAGACACAACACAGAAGGATTACGTAAACTTAAAAAGTGTTTTTATTAAATGACGGTTATATTCTGAAAAAAGTGAGGAAGCCTGGCTTTCCTTGGCCTCTGCAAGAAAACGCCACTGCTACGCAGTGTTTGCTAAACCTTGATATTTTGTTACACTTCCTAAAACCTGGTTGAACCCAAAAGCAGACATTAGGCTGGAGCAGGATGAAAAGGTTATTTATTTGAAACACATGTAATGTCACAGCAGGTGAAGGTTGGAGTTAGAGACTGCTGGGGCTGGGTCCAAGAGGGGGAGGATGAAGGTGAGGTAGCTCACGGAGATGCTGGAGAGCTGCATGGCTGGAAGCTGCTCAGGGGAGCGCAGGGCAGGTGGAGTGCTGCAGAGGTGCTGAGGAATCGGTACACTGAAGCGGAGTCACTGATCGGTCTGTGATCAGGAGCTCACTGAAGACAAAGCAAGTCGGAGTTAGTTGTAGCACTGGAAAACACATACACTAGAGTAAACATAGATGATGCTATTTACTTAGCCTTAAACCGCTTGTGGTTAACAAAATCATCTGTCAGCAGGTAATGTGAGGATCAGGGCTTTCAAGCGGGCGCTGATTATCAACCTGCTGCAGGTGTGCAAACTCCACCCAGCCTTCCAGTGCACTACTGCAAGCAGAGAGAACAAACATGCACAAAACAAAACACAGAACAACTGCAGCCATAGATCGTGACATATTTTATTAAACAACAGTCAACAAATGTGTTATAAATAATGTTTTCACAGAAGGGAGGAGGATCCTTTTTCTCTGCAGAAGCAGCTGTCTGTATCTACGAAGAGTGACAGGTTCAAAGATCTGCCACTGTACAATTGGGATGAAGCTGCACGCTCATACACCAAGTAAGACACTGTTTTTTAAAACTGACCTGATAGAAGATGATGCATTTAGGATGTAGACAAAATATTCTGTTCAAAGATTTTTTTATGCACGATGCAGAAGTAGTGCAGAAACTCAGGTGGATTTGAATGTATCTCTTTGTCAAAACACCTCCATTTCAGAATTTAAACCTCAAGAAAATGTTAATATCTTTGCTCTAATGTAGAAGTCGTTATTAAGATTTGTAACTATTTCAAATCTGAAAGAATCTGCTTCATATGTGTATAGATACATCCATCTACAATTGCTGGCTTTATAGATCTGTTGCTGACGCCATAAGAGTCTCTCTGGTAAATGAGCTGCAGCCCCGTAGAGTTTAGCAAAATATTACATCCCAGAAATCAGTTTAGATTTCTGCACACCTGTCTCCCTCTTCTCAAAGTCTATGGGCTCTATCTTACACTCAGTCGCAAAGGAGGCAGCGTAAGTGTCCTTGATAGTTTCTGACAGACAAAGTCATTTTCACGCCCAGCGCCCACATTGTGTAAATAGTAGGGATATGCATCTTCAACACTGAGGCGATACGATAAGCATCTCGATACACTGCCAATGATAGGATACAAAGATCAGCCACTGTACAATTGGGGTGAAGCTGCACGCTCATACACCAAGTAAGACACTGTTTTTTTAAAACTGACCTGATAGAAGATGATGCATTTGGGATGTAGACAAAATATTCAGTTGAAAGAATTTTTATGCACGGTGCAGAAGTAGTGCAGAAACTCAGGTGGATTTGAATGTATCTCTTTATCAAAACACCTCCATTTCAGAATTTGAACCTCAAGAAAATGTTAATATCTTTGCTCTAATGTAGACGTCGCTATTAAGATTTGTAACTATTAAAATCTGAGAGAATCTGCTTCATATGTGTATAGATACATCCATCTACAATTGCTGGCTTTATAGATCTGTTGCTGACGCCATAAGAGTCTCTCTGGTAAATGAGCCTCAGCCCCGTAGAGTCTAGCAAAATATTACATCCCAGAAATCAGTTTAGATTTCTGCACACCTGTCTCCCTCTTCTCAAAGTCTATGGGCTCTATCTTACTCTCAGTCGCAAAGGAGGCAGCGCAAGTGTCCTTGTTAGTTTCTGACAGACAAAGTCATTTTCACGCCCAGCGCCCACATTGTGTAAATAGTAGGGATATGCATCTTCAACACTGAGGCAATACAATACGCATCTCGATACACTGCCAACGTTATGATACATTAAAGATGTATACCTGCTGCAGGTGCATGTGTATGTGGTCCCTCCCGAGACCGCAAACTCCACCCAGCCTTCCAGTGCACCACTGCAAGCAGAGAGAACAAACATGCACAAAACAAAACACAGAACAACTGCAGCCATAGATCGTGACATATTTTATGAAACAACAGTCAACAAATGTGTTCAAAGATCCGCCACTGTACAATTGGGTTGAAACTGCACACTCATACACCAAGTAAGACACTGTTTTTTAAAACTGAGCTGATAGAAGATGATGCATTTAGGAGCTTAGATTTTTGCACACCTGTCTTCCTCTTCTCAAAGTCTATGGGCTCTATCTTACACTCAGTCGCAAAGGAGGCAGCGTAAGTGTCCTTATTAGTTTCTGACAGACAAAGTCATTTTCACGCCCAGCGCCCGCATTGTGTAAATAGTAGGGATGTGCATCTTCAACACTGAGGCGATACAATACGCATCTCGATACACTGCCAATGATAGGATACATTAAAGACTCATATGAAACAACCACAGATACGATACGATTCTCTCACCTACAAGCTGCTGAATGAATGCAAAAGTTGTACAGATTGTTGTACAGTTAAACAGATTACTCTCCATTTCTACAGTTTGCTTCACACTACAGGAGGGACAATTCAGCCCTAAACAGAAACAGTGCTGCTCTTCCTGTGAGCAATTTTGATAAATATGTTACGACTGGCTCCGAGGCCGCAACAAAATATGGATAACTGACGCAGGATAAAAACAAAAGAGTTATGTTTATTTATTATAAACACAAATTATCAGTACCATGGAGTGTGGAAGTGTATATCAGTAGTGTAAGAGGATGGTTATATGTGGTGTCAAATGTGTGGTGCATGTTGTCCGGTGCAGAAAAGAATAGAACAAACAAAAGAGCAGCAGCAGCAGGGTGTCAATCCTGAGGAAAGAGAGAGAGAGGACTTAAACCAGCCGGCTTAAATCAGCTGCAGAGCCAGGCCCAGGTGCTCCCAATCAGTCATCCCCTGCAACCTGCAACACACAGACACACCCACTACACACAGGACAGAGCCATGGGCTAAGGGCCGTAACAAATAACAAAACATTTTCACACAGGTACACATTACAACTTCCTCCAAAAGCTCTCAGTTAGGGCTGGATGTCTTTGCAAATAAAGAATGAGATTGCGTCTTTTGTTTTGGTGGAACAAACCGAATTGCTAGCCAGTGGGGCGTTAGAAAAAGTTGGGATAAGGCTACTTTGCTCACAGTCATTGTGTTAGCAGCAGCACCCCCCGCTGGTGCTAACCACTGGAGCCGAAGGGGACCTCTCTGTCACATTAACGCATTGTTGTTGCCTCTTCAGGTGAGAGCTTAGATTGTTGTGCTCCCTGTGTGTTCAATCGTGGCATGGCTCATTTTACAGATGGCATTAGTTTTCAAGTAGTTTGTCTCTACAGGCTGACTTACAAACTATAACATGGTAATTTGCTTCTCTTCATCTGGAAAGGCTCTTTAAATAAATCTGATGTGTAACTTTATTAATTTCACTTGGATAAGTCAGAGAACAGGAATTGTTGTCGCTTTGTCTAGTTTGTTTTATTTCTCTTTCTTTTCATTGTTATGGACCCTCTGTGAGTCTGACATAAAGTCTGAATTGTACTGAATGTATTAACTGATCACTAAATGTTTAACGACAAAGTCAGATAGGAAGAGTTAATTAGTGTTAATGAACCCAGAGAGCTCAAATTAGAAAAAAAATGAAAAAGCACATCATTTTCAATACAGACTGAATGCTGAATTTTAATCAGAAAATAAACAACACTAATTTGTTTGGTGACCATCTGATCTTCTACACAGTGTTTGCTAAACCTTGATATTTTTTAAACAACAGTCAACAAATGTGTTATAAATAATGCCTTCTCAGAAAGAAGAGGGATCCTTTTTCTGTGCAGAAGCAGCTTTCTGTATCTACAGCGAGTGACTGGTTCAAAGATCCACCACCGTACATCAGTGATGAACCTGGACGCTCATACACCAAGTAAGACACTGTTTTTTAAAACTGACCTGATGAAGATGATGCATTTAGGATGAAGACAAAATATTCTGTTCAAAGATTTTTTCATACACGATGCAGAAGTAGTGCAGAAACTCTCAAACCTCAAGAAAATATTAATATCTTTGCTGTAATGTAGAAGTTGTTATTAAGATTTGTAACTATTTAAAATCTGAAAGAATCTGCTTCGTATGTGTGTAGATACATCCATCTACAATTTTCTGGCTTTATAGATCTGTTGCTGACGCCATAAGAGTCTCTCTGGTAAATGAGCTGCAGCCCCGTAGAGTTTAGCAAACTATTACATCCCAGAAATCAGTTTAGATTTTTGCACACCTAACAAAATCATCTGGCAGCAGGTAATGTGAGGATCAGGGCTTTCAAGCGGGCGCTGATTATCAACCTGCTGCATATGTGCAAACTCCACCCAGCCTTCCAGTGCACCACTGCAAGCAGAGAGAACAAATATGCACAAAACAAAACACAGAACAACTGCAGCCATAGATCGTGACATATTTTATTAAACAACAGTCAACAAATGTGTTATTAATAATGTTTTCACAGAGAGGAGGAGGATCCTTTTTCTCCGCAGAAGCAGCCGTCTGTATCTACGAAGAGTGACCGGTTCAAAGTTCTGCCACTGTACAATTGGGATGAAGCTGCATGCTCATACACCAAGTAAGACACTGTTTTTTTAAAACTGACCTGATAGAAGATGATGCATTTAGGATGTAGACAAAATATTCTGTTCAAAGATTTTTGATGCACGATGCAGAAGGAGTGCAGAAACTCAGGTGGATTTGAATGTATCTCTTTGTCAAAACACCTCCATTTCAGAATTTGAACCTCAAGAAAATGTTAATATCTTTGCTCTAATGTAGAAGTCGTTATTAAGATTTGTAACTATTAGAATCTGAGAGAATCTGCTTCATATGTGTATAGATACATCCATCTACAATTTTCTGGCTTTATAGATCTGTTGCTGACGCCATAAGAGTCTCTCTGGTAAATGAGCTGCAGCCCCGTAGAGTTTAGCAAACTATTACATCCCAGAAATCAGTTTAGATTTTTGCACACCTAACAAAATCATCTGGCAGCAGGTAATGTGAGGATCAGGGCTTTCAAGCGGGCGCTGATTATCAACCTGCTGCATATGTGCAAACTCCACCCAGCCTTCCAGTGCACCACTGCAAGCAGAGAGAACAAATATGCACAAAACAAAACACAGAACAACTGCAGCCATAGATCGTGACATATTTTATTAAACAACAGTCAACAAATGTGTTATTAATAATGTTTTCACAGAGAGGAGGAGGATCCTTTTTCTCCGCAGAAGCAGCCGTCTGTATCTACGAAGAGTGACCGGTTCAAAGTTCTGCCACTGTACAATTGGGATGAAGCTGCATGCTCATACACCAAGTAAGACACTGTTTTTTTAAAACTGACCTGATAGAAGATGATGCATTTAGGATGTAGACAAAATATTCTGTTCAAAGATTTTTGATGCACGATGCAGAAGGAGTGCAGAAACTCAGGTGGATTTGAATGTATCTCTTTGTCAAAACACCTCCATTTCAGAATTTGAACCTCAAGAAAATGTTAATATCTTTGCTCTAATGTAGAAGTCGTTATTAAGATTTGTAACTATTAGAATCTGAGAGAATCTGCTTCATATGTGTATAGATACATCCATCTACAATTGCTGGCTTTATAGATCTGTTGCTGACGCCATAAGAGTCTCTCTGGTAAATGAGCTGCAGCCCCGTAGAGTTTAGCAAAATATTACATCCCAGAAATCAGTTTAGATTTTTGCACACCTAACAAAATCATCTGGCAGCAGGTAATGTGAGGATCAGGGCTTTCAAGCGGGCGCTGATTATCAACCTGCTGCATATGTGCAAACTCCACCCAGCCTTCCAGTGCACCACTGCAAGCAGAGAGAACAAATATGCACAAAACAAAACACAGAACAACTGCAGCCATAGATCGTGACATATTTTATTAAACAACAGTCAACAAATGTGTTATTAATAATGTTTTCACAGAGAGGAGGAGGATCCTTTTTCTCCGCAGAAGCAGCCGTCTGTATCTACGAAGAGTGACCGGTTCAAAGTTCTGCCACTGTACGATTGGGGTGAAGCTGCACGCTCATACACCAAGTAGGACACTGTTTTTTAAAACTGACCTGATAGAAGATGATGCATTTAGGATGTAGACAAAATATTCTGTTCAAAGATTTTTGATGCACGATGCAGAAGGAGTGCAGAAACTCAGGTGGATTTGAATGTATCTCTTTGTCAAAACACCTCCATTTCAGAATTTGAACCTCAAGAAAATGTTAATATCTTTGCTCTAATGTAGAAGTCGTTATTAAGATTTGTAACTATTAGAATCTGAGAGAATCTGCTTCATATGTGTATAGATACATCCATCTACAATTGCTGGCTTTATAGATCTGTTGCTGACGCCATAAGAGTCTCTCTGGTAAATGAGCTGCAGCCCCGTAGAGTTTAGCAAAATATTACATCCCAGAAATCAGTTTAGATTTTTGCACACCTGTCTCCCTCTTCTCAAAGTCTATGGGCTCTATCTTACACTCAGTCGCAAAGGAGGCAACACAAGTGTCCTTGTTAGTTTCTGACAGACAAAGTCATTTTCACGCCCAGCGCCCACATTGTGTAAATAGTAGGGATGTGCATCTTCAACACTGAGGCGATAGGATAAGCATCTTGATACACTGCCAACGATAGGATACATTAAAGACTCATATGAAACAACCACAGATACGATACGATTCTCCCACCTACAAGCTGCTGAATGAATGCAAAAGTTGTACAGATTGCTGTACAGTTAAACAGATTACTCTCCATTTCTACATTTCTACAATTCAGCCCTAAACAGAAACAGTGCTGCTCTTCCTATGAGCAATTTTGATAAATAACAAAACATTTTCACACAGGTACACATTACAACTTCCTCCAAAAGCTCTCAGTTAGGGCTGGATGTCTTTGCAAATAAAGAACGAGATGGCATCTTTTGTTTTGGTGGAACAAACTGAATTGCTAGCCAGTGGGGCGTTAAAAAAAGTTGCGATAAGGCTACTTTGCTCACAGTCATTGTGTTAGCAGCAGCACCCCCACTGGTGTTAACCACTGGAGCCGAAGGGAACCTCTCTGTCACATTAACGCATTGTTGTTGCCTCTTCAGGTGAGAGCTTAGATTGTTGTGCTCCCTGTGTGTTCAATCGTGGCACGGCTCATTTTACAGGTGGCATTAGTTTTCTCAAGCTGACCATATCTTTTGTAAAATCTGAAGTGTCCCCAAACACCAGACTTGCAAGTGTATCTCTTCTTCATCCACGCTTACTTTCTCTCTGACTGCCTCTGATTTCAAGCCTGCTGTTTGGTGCATTGCTCACCCCGCCTCCAACTCACGTGAGACGAGACTCTGGCTGAATTAAATGTCTCACAATTTAATTATAAAGCACTTATATGTCTGAAAAAGGCCGTTGCTAACAAGTGTCTAAATGAGACTACAGAGGTTGTCACTGACATTAAACAACATCACAGCGAACAGGAGACTCATCTACTCACTAGTTTGTCTCTACAGGCTGACTTACAAACTATAACATGGTAATTTGTTTCTCTTCATCTGGAAAGGCTCTTTAAATAAATTTTAGGTTATTTACATAACCCCGGTTCTCTGAGTAATATGAGTGAGATGTCTCACTATGGGATGCACGCCCCTGCTGCAGCCCTCAGAAGCATTAATCTCATTACGCCAATCCTGATTGGCTGGTCAAACGTGTCCGTCCGCCTCAGATAGTCCCGTCTACCTTAAGTAGCGCAGGCGGACGAGAGCACGCCATTCAAGATAAGCACCTCTTCTCACTCGCCCAAGCAAGAAGGGTTGTCTGGTGAGACATCTCACTCATATTACTCAGAGAACCGGGGTTATGTAAATAACCTTAAGTTCTCTTTCATAATATTTCGCTCGATGTCTCACTATGGGATGTGGTAGCTCCCGTATTGCCAGACAAGCTTATCTCGCGTCCACCAACCTACAGGGAAAAATTACTCTGTTTCTATCTGGACTGCAAAACCGCGCGTGCCACGCACGGGGCGGAGACGTCCAGCATATAGAAACGGACAAAAGTGAGAGGCGAGGACCAACTCGCCGCAGCACAGATGTCCTGAACAGAGACTCCCCTGAATAAGGCCCAGGATGCGGCCAAACCCCGAGTCGAGTGCGCTCGCAGGCCCACAGGTGGCTGCAAACCCTGACTCGTATAAGCCAAAGCAATCGCCTCCACTACCCAGTGGGATAAGCGCTGCTTTGTGATAGGTTTCCCCTTATGAGGATTAGCCCAGGAGACGAACAGCTGATCGCTCCTCCTGAAACCATTCGTTCTGTCCATATAAGTGCGCACCGCACGTACTGGACACAACGCATGCGACCGCTGCTCCCCTGGTGAAGCAGCAAAAGCCACAAGATCAATAGGAGAACATGAGCCCACTACCTTAGGCACAAAAGCCGGGTTGGGCTTCAAAATCATCCTTACATCCCCGGGGAAGAGCTGAGCGCATGAAGGATGAACCGAAAGTGCATGGATGTCACTAACTCGTTTAGCCGAAGCCAGAGCCAGTAACAACACTGTTTTGAGAGACAAGTGTTTCAAGTCTACTCCCTCCAGTGGCTCAAAGGGAGGGCCTTTAAGCCCCTCCAGAACCACAGCCAGATCCCATGGTGGTACCAGTGGTCTGGACACGGGGAGAAGCCTGCGTGCTCCCTTCATGAAACGGCAAACCAGCGGGTGCTGGCTCGCAGTTTGCTTTCCAAACTCCACATGACAGGCGGCAATTGCTGCCAAGTACACTTTAACCGTGGAGAAGGCTTTACGTTTGTCAATCAGATCCTGCAAGAATGATAATATCACTCCTACTGGACACTGAAAGGGAATGTGGCCGTTTCTGTGACACCACCCCTCAAACACTCTCCACTTACAGTCATACAGAGACCTAGTGGAGGAGGCTCGAGCACTTTGTATGGTGGAAATCACACGCTGTGAGAGTCCCACAGCTGACAGGTTGAGCCACTCAGGGGCCAAGCCCACAACGCCATGCGTTCTGGGTGCGGGTGGAAAAACGTCCCTCCCCCCTGTGATAGCAGGTCCCGCCGCAGCGGGAGCTGCCAGGGCTGAGCGCACAGGAGCCGATATATCTCCGCCAGCCAGTGCATAGCAGGCCAATGCGGAGCTATCAGAATCAGAGCGTGGCCGTGTTCCCTCACTCTGGACAGAGTTGGGGGTATCAGGGCCAGGGGAGGGAATGCGTAAAGAAGCTTGTGCGGCCAGGCGTGCGCTAGTGCGTCTACGCCGAGGGGAGCATCCATGCTGCGCAGAGAGTAAAACAGCGCGCACTGTGCGTTTTCTCTCGACGCGAACAGATCCACCGCGGCCCGACCGTAACGGGCCCATATCTGTTCCACAATCTCCGAGTGTAGGGTCCATTCCCCGTATACTGGCGCCCCCCTGGACAACAGGTCCGCGCCTGTGTTCAGGGCTCCTGGGACGTGCGTCGCTCTCAGGGAGAGAAGACGACCGCAGCTCCACAGGATCAGTTTGCGTGCCAGCATGTGCAACTGACGGGAGCGTAATCCCCCTTGACGGTTGATATACGCCACCGTCGTTGTGTTGTCCGTCCTCACCAGGACATGATGGCCCATGAGAGACGGGAGGAAATGCTTCAGGGAGAGGAACACCACTGACAGCTCCAGAAAATTTATGTGAGACCGCTGGAGGTCCACACTCCAGTAGCCCCCGTCAGAAATGACGGGACTCGCCAGTGGCGTAGCGCCCTGGCGCAGCCCGGTGTGACCGGCACTCTCCGTGTGCCATGACGCACGGGATCCAGCCCGCATGAGGCCACCCAAAGCTGGAATTCCCTCATGTGGAGCCGGCCGAGATGGACTACGAGGATGGCAGACGCCATCAGCCCGAGTAACCAAAGACACAATCTGAATTGAACAGACTTGCCTGGTTGAAAAAGCGCGAGACATGCCCTGAAAGTTTTCACTCGTTCCGCCGAGAGGCGCGCCGTGAAAGTCACCGAGTCCAGGGATAATCCCAGAAAGATTATACCCTGCGCCGGAGACAGCATGCTCTTCTCTGCGTTTATCACGAAACCTAGATCGAATAGGTGTCGCATGAGAATACGCGTGTGCGCTCTGGCCTCCTGCTCCGACTGTGCCAGCAGCAGCCAGTCGTCCAGATATGTGGCCAAGCGGATGCCCCGCCGTCTCAGCGGGGCTATTGCCGCTTCCGTGCACCGCACAAACACCCTCGGGCTCAGAGACAGGCCGAAAGGGAGCACGCGGTACTCGTAACAAATCCCCTGGAAAGCGAATCTCAGATACTTTCTGTGGGGAGGATATATCGGGATGTGGAAATACGCGTCTTTCAGATCGACAGAAGTGAACCAGTCGTTCTGTCGCACAAGGCGCAGCAGCGATGCGTGCGTAAGCATCCTGAACTTGTATTTCCTGAGATATTTGTTCAGAGCACGTAGATCCAGGATAGGGCGAATACCGCTCCCTCCCCGTTTGGGAACCAGAAAATACCTGGAGTAAAAACCGCTCTGACACTGTGCGGGAGGGACGACACAAATTGCTCCTTTGTTTAACAGTGAGAGGATTTCGTCCTGTAAAACGCGAGCTGACTCTCCCTGAGCCTGGGAGTGTATTATACCGGCGAATCGCGGAGGAACAGCGGCAAACTGCAGCCTGTATCCTCTCGAGATCGTCCGTAACACCCAGGGTGGAGCTGCGAGCGCGGCCCATCTCTCCCGTCTGAGGGAGAGAGTGGACACACACCGCAGCTCCTCCACCGTGAGAGGCCCCAGCCGCGGTGCGGTGGCGCCCTCTCCTGGCGGAGCAGTGAAAACCCCCCCGGGCGGTGCGTTGCATTCCCGCCCCGGAGGACAGCGCGGCGGCGGGGACTTCACCGCCCCCGACCCGGGGAAGGCCGCGACCTTCCGCCGAGGGGGGACAGCGCGTGTCGCCACCGTGCTGCTTATTTTGATAGTTTTGGCTTTTTTTATTAGCTGCGCCTTCGGCACTCGGCCTGGATGCGGCAGCGGGACACAGTTTATTTTCTTTAAGAAAACGTGTGTGTGTGCGTGCTTGTGGACATGAGAGAGGGGCAACCGCTGAACCCTCTGCTGTCAAATGTCCGTCTCTCCCGGCTTGCTCTGGCACGGTCCGCGGCAGCTGGGAGATGGGGGCGTGGGGGGCCCTCAGGTGCACGCTTGAAAGCCGAACAGGTGGAGCTGGAGAACGGGGAACTTCCAGCTGCATCACCGATGGCGAGAGGCGCGGTCAGGCGGCTCTCTTCTTCTTTCTGGCCTGGGCAGTTTGCGCGGGCTGTGCCGGCGGAGCTGCAGCCGAGGCCGAGGGCTTCTTAGACCAGCCGACCCGTCTGGGCAGGGGAGGTGGGGCGGGCTGAGGCTTCGGCAGTTTAGGTGTCTTAAACTGCGAGGCTTGAGAAGCGGCCTGCGCGAAGGTTTTTCGCTGTGCAGGCGGAGAAGGAGCTGGGGGCTTCCGAGGGAGACAGAGCTGGAGAGCCTCGTCTTCCTTCTTTTTGGCTTCACACCGCCGTTGCATCGAGACCAATGCGGAACCAAAAATTCCCTCCGGGACGATGGGCATAACCAGGACATCGTCCTTCTCTCTGTCTGACAGGTTGGCAAGGTTGAGCCACCGCGCTCGTTCCTGCAGAACCATAGTCCCCAGCGCTCTTCCTGTGGCCTGGACCGCGCAGCGTTGGACACGGAGACACAGGTCGGTGATGACCGGTATCTCCTCCCACGTGGCTTCAGTCAAAGCTGACTGAAAACGGTCGGACTTGGATGGCAGGCTGGGGCTCCGGGAGGACACCGCTGACAGCCGCGGGTGAAGGTGCGCTGCAACGAGTGGCTCCATCGGAGGCATGCGGAGCAGACCCAGGCTCTCCATCGCTTCACAGTCGAGGGACGAGGCTCCGGGAATCGGACTCCTGCTGCTGTAAGGGCGGTCTCGCCATGAGCGCGCTACCTCATCAAGCAGCTCCGGGAAGACGGGGAGAAGTTGCTTCGTCGCACTCTTGGCCAAGGGCAATTTCTTCCCCTCGTAGCGGGATCTGGTGGTCTCAGCTACGACAGCGGGCCAGGGGATGGCCAGCCGGGCAGCGGCGCGTTTGCACACGTCGAGCATGTCCGAGCTGTGGATGGGAGAAGCTGGTGTGCTACTCTCATCTTCATCCCGAGAGGCGGCGGAGGCCGCGGGCTGCGCAGCCCGGGCCGGAGTGATGAATATGTCGTCCTCTTCTTCATCCTCTGATATGAGGAGTTCCGAGGCACAATCATCATCGTCCCCATAGTCCAGTTCCAGGACGTCTTCCTCCAGCGGGGGATCCGCGGCTAGGTCGAGCTGGGAGCCCCAGCTGGCGCTAGCCTCCGGCATCGCCACCGCAACGACCTTCGTCTCCTCTCCGGCTTCGACGGCGGCGCCGTCGGAAGGGAGATAGGGGTCATGTCCAGACAAGCTAGCCTGGCGGGCTAGCCGTCTGCGGAGACTCTTGATAGTGAACACCGCACAGTGTTGACAAGAGCCGGGGACATCGATAGCCAGCCGGGCGTGTTCCAGCCCCAGGCAGCTCGAGCAGACCTGGTGTGGATCCTTGCTCGATATCTTATTCCCGCAACGACAGAGCCGGGCTCCAGAGTCTCCGTGCCCTCTGGCGTGAGGGGTTCTAGCCTCCATTCCTTGCGAGCTGGAGTGCAGGCAGGGAATATCGGCAGTTAGCTGGTGTGCTAACTGTGAAGAAGTCGAGAGATTAGCTGGTGTGCTAATTCTCGGTGCTCGAACTGCCGTGGTGGGGCGTCGAGGACAGTGCTAACCAAGCCGTGGAGAGCTAGGAAAGCACTTGGCCCGATCTGGTGTGACCGACGAAGCAAAAAGAAAATATCCAAAGCTAGTAGCGTCCGGCGACGGAAGCTGAATAAGATCCGTCTGTGGACAGTTTAGCTAGCTAGCCCTGGACGCGAGATATGCTCCGAGTGAGAAGAGGTGTTTGAATGGCGTGCTCTCGTCCGCCTGCGCTACTTAAGGTAGACGGGACTACCTGAGGCGGACGGACACGTTTCACCAGCCAATCAGGATTGGCGTAATGAGATTAATGCTTCTGAGGGCTGCAGCAGGGGCGTGCATCCCATAGTGAGACATCGAGCGAAATATTATGAAAGAGAACTGATGTGTAACTTTATTAATTTCACTTGGATAAGTCAGAGAACAGGAATTGTTGTAGCTTTATCTTGTTTGTTTTATTTCTCTTTCCTTTCATTGTTATGGACCCTCTGTGAGTCTGACATAAAGTCTGAATTGTACTGAATGTATTAACCGATCACTAAATGTTTAACGACACATTCAGATAGGAAGAGTTAACTAGTGTTAATGAACCCAGAGAGCTCAAATAAAAAAAAAAATGAAAAAGCACATAATTTTCATTACAGACTGAATGCTGAAGTTTAAACAGAAAATAAACAACACTAATTTGCTTGGTGACCATCTGATCTTCTACGCAGTGTTTGCTAAACCTTGATATTTTTTAAACAACAGTCAACAAATGTGTTATAAATAATCCCTTCTCAGAAAGAAGAGGGATCCTTCTTCTCTGCAGAAGCAGCATTCTGTATCTACAGTGAGTGACTGGTTCAAAGATCAGCCATCGTACAGTTGGGATGAAGCTGGACACTTCTACACCAAGTAAGACACTGTTTTTTAAAACTGACCTGATGAAGATGATGCATTTAGGAAAAAGACAAACTATTCTGTTTAAAGATCTTTTTATGCACGATGCAGAAGTAGTGCAGAAACTCTCAAACCTCAAGAAAATGTTAATATCTTTGCTATGATGTAGAAGTCGTTATTAAGATTTGTAACCTTTTAAAATCTGAAAGAATCTGCTTCATATGTGTATAGATACATCCATCTACAGTTGCTGGCTTTATAGATCTGTTGCTGACACTATAAGAGTCTCTCTGGTAAATGAGCTGCAGCCCCGTAGAGTTTAGCAAACTATTACATCCCTATGCGCCCCAATAGAGTGGTGTAGCTGGTAGTCCTAAAACCCAGAAATCAGTTTAGATTTTTTCACACCTGGCTCCCTCTTCTCAAAGTCTATGGGCTCTATCTTGCGCTCAGACCACAGGAGCAGCATAAGTGTCCTTGCTAGTTTCTGCAGGAAAACTAAAAACTGTAGCTATAAACTCTCCAGAGGAAAGTGAACTTTTAGCTTCTAAAATAATCATATTTTGACAGGATCTCAGGATTATCAGGATAGCTGCTCATTACAAACTATTTAACTGTATGAATCTGGACTGCGTGTGACCTTACATATGTAAAAGAACATGAACATAAATAACATAAAATACTAATCGATTCTGACAGCGAGCCAGGAGTTTTGATTGATCAAAAACCTTTTTTCAGATCTTCCTCATGTGTAAATGTGCATGTTAATGTAGAGATACACTCATCTTTTCCCCTGCTGAACAATCGCTGCAGGTAATGTCACTGATATTTCACTATTTCACCTCAATCATCCCATCCGTTATTGATCAGGATGATTTTTGGCTTTTTATGACCCGTCCCAGTAGAGTGTGGTAGCTGGTAGTCCAAAAACCCAGAAATCAGTTTAGATTTTTGCATACCTGGCTCTCTCTTCTCGATGTCTATGGGCTTGATCAGGATGATTTTTGACTTTTTATGACCCGTCCTGCCTGATCTACAGACTGAAAACGTGTATAGTAATGAAATCATGTGACCATGATGTTGTCGGTTTGTAGGTTAACATTAGCTTTTTACTTCAAGCTATTTAATTTATGCCTCAAAAATCACAAAAGTGTTTTTCATCTGTGAAGATTTTCTTGCTGAACAAAATGTATCATAAAATTGTGTTTGACAAAAAGCTTATATTTAGTAATATTCAAGAATCCAATTCAAAACCCTAACTGTTTTCGTCAAGGGAACCAGGGCGATGCTAATGTCCAGGTTAGCCTACAGAAAATAAATTTTTACGATTTCCATTTGCGCCTTTAGAAAGTGTCATCTAAATCTTGATATTTTTTAAACCACAATTAACAAATAAGCTTAATGAAAAATTTAAAAAATGTTTTAAATATCTTGACAGAGAAAAGATGAGTCAAGCTTTTGTGGAGGAGCAGCCGTCCTGCTGTGGTTTGTGTCAGGACGTCCTGAAGGATCCGGTCTCTACCAGCTGTGGACATTTGTTCTGCAGAAGGTGCATCACCTCTCACTGGGACCAGTCTGCTTCATCAGAGGACTTCTTCTGCCCCAAGTGTAGAAAAAGATCCATAACAAGACCTGGACTGAAGTCAGCCAGTCAGACCAGCACCGTATTAAGTAAGATCGTACATCTGTATGTAGGTGTCATCAGGTCTGAAAACTGGGATCAATGTAATGTAATCACATATTGTGCATCAAATCCCCCCATCTTCATTGACATTCTGTTTGTTCAGATGCTGGAAACTCACTAATTTTTGACCTTTTGTATTGTCCTACAGGGGACCTTGGTCTGCAGAATGTTCTAGATGAGCATAAAATCAGTCTGAGGAGGAGATGTGAACGTGTGACTGAAGAAACTGATGAAGCAGGAAGTGGAACCCTCCTCCACAGGATCTGTACTGAGCTCCACATTACAGAGGGACAGAGTGAGGAGGTTAATACCCAACATGAGATTTGGCAGCTTGAGACGGCTTCCAAGCTGGAGAATCCCCATGAAACTCCAATCAAGTGCAGCGACATCTTTAAAGCCAAACCTGACCAACAGAGAAACATCAGAGTTGTGCTGATGAACGGTGTCGCTGATGTTGGAAAAACCTTCTCAGTGCAGAAGTTCACTCTGGACTGGGCGGAGGGCTTAGAGAACCAAGATGTCAGTCTGCTGATTCTGCTTTCGTTCAGGGAGCTGAACCTGATCAGAGATGAGCAGTACAGTCTTCTCAGGCTTCTCCATGTTTTCCATCCAACGTTACAGAAGGTGACAGCAGAGCAGCTCGCTGTCTGTAAACTTCTGTTCATCTTTGATGGCCTGGATGAAAGCAGACTTTCACTGGACTTCAACAACAATGAAGTCGTGTCTGATGTCACACAGAAGTCATCAGTCAGCATGCTGTTGACAAACCTCATCAAGGGGAATCTGCTTCCCTCGGCTCTCGTCTGGATAACTTCCCGACCCGCAGCAGCCAATCAGATCCCTCCTGAATGTGTTGACAGGGTAACAGAAGTACAAGGCTTCACCAAGGCACAGAAAGAAGAGTATTTCAGGAGGAGGTTCAGTGACAAAGATCTGTCCAGAAAAACATTCTCACACATCAAGACATCCAGGTGCCCTGACATCATGTGTCTGATCCCAGTCTACTGCTGGATCACTGCGACAGTTCTGGAACACATGTTGACTACAGACCAGAGAGGAGAGCTGCCCAGGACCATGACTAACCTGTACTCACGCTTCCTGCTGGTTCAGACAAAGAGGAGGAAGCATGATGGTAGATGGGGGATGGGGCAACAGGAGCAAATGGAGGCTGACATTAAAGTTTTTCTGAAGCTGGGGAGGCTGGCCTTTGAAAATATAAAGAATCCTTCCAACAGAAAGGTCATGTTCTACCCAGAGGACCTGGAGAAGTGCGGTCTTGATGTCAGACGGTTTAATTCGGGATTTTTTACAAAGATCTTCAAAAGAGAGTTTGTGATCTTCCAGGAAACCGTCTACAGCTTTGTTCATCTGAGTGTTGAAGAGTTTCTGGCTGCAGTATACATGTTCCACTGTTACAACAACTCAGTGGGCGTGAAGGACTTCCTGGGAGAAAGGTGGGAGTATAACACTGACCAGCCCCTGGATGTCTTCCTGATGAGTGCCATGGAGAAATCCTCAGAGAGTAAAAATGGCCATCTGGACCTGTTTGTTTGCTTCCTTCATGGCCTCTCTCTGGAGTCCAACCGCAGACTCTTCAGAGGCCTACTGGGTCGAACAGACAACAGTCCAGAAATAATCCAGAGAGCCATCAACAACCTGAAAAAAATGAACACGGACAAAATCTCTCCTGACAGAAGCATCAACATCTTCCACTGTCTGATGGAGATGAACGACCACTCAGTTCATAAGGAGATCCAAGAGTTCCTTAAATCAGAGAACAAATCAAAGAAGAAACTCTCAGACGTCCACTGCTCAGCTCTGGCCTACATGCTGCAGATGTCAGAGGAGGTTCCGGATGAGTTGGACCTTGCGATGTACAGAACATCAACAAAGGGAAAACAAAGACTGATTCCAGCTTTGAGGAACTGCAGAAGGGCTCGGTAAGTACTGATGCCTTGCAGGGCCAGTCATTGTGGTATAGATGCACTGATCAACTGGCCAGGAACCAGAATCGGCTGTTTTCTCAGCCCTGACTAGCTATGATTGGCGAAGCTGCAGCAGTAGGAAATGTTTGGTTTGCGATAATAGTAATGTTATATAGCACGCTACAGACAATCACCTTTTTTTGTCTTCTAATATGTAACACCAGCTTTTTAGTTGGTGAGAAAATGTGCTTATTGCGTCAACCCTACTACTCGTTTTATTCTTTTTTCATTACCTCACAACATCGCCTGAATGCATTCTCACGTAATTGCCAGTTAACAATATAATGTTAAACCTTACATATGCCAACACAGGGCTCCAAGTCTGTATTTGAATGCTTTTGTTGTTTGTTTTTGCTACCAGCCCTGATGGGGTCAACTAGTAATTTTTTTCACCTTGTGGAAATGTGGTCCTGGAGACACCTATTGTGGCAGAAATACTTTGGCATGGATTTATACGTACCTTAAGTCTCTGTCCCCAGTACTGAGCACTTGTTTAATAAAGAAGTAAGGACTACCGAGTAGTTATAGATTATGGAGTGTGAATGTCAACATGTTGATGGACATTGTGTCTAGTGTAATCTCATCACAAGGTTGTCTCTAGTTTTTCTTGTAGCCCAATTTTTGTTGTTATTTCTTTGCTTTATTTTCTGTTCAAGACGAGGAGATGTTGCGTCGGCTGCACTGAAAAAGACTGATAAAGAGTTCAGTGGTGTTTAGTTGACTTTGGAGGCAAAGGTGGATATAATGTGTGTAGATAATGATTTATACAGTGGAATGACAGCAGCTTAATTATGGCCTCCATTCCTCCTGTTTTGACTCCCTGTTTTATAAGACTGTATTTGTAGCTCAATTGGAAAATCCGGGTTAACAGAATGGGATGAAAGTATTGTGAACTCACCAGTGTTTTGTTTTGCCAACAAAGGGCCAATAAGTTAATTTGATTATTACCTCCGCCAAGGAGCTTAGTTTGTCCTTTTGTTGGTTGGTTGATTTATTTGTCAACAGGTTTACAAAAAAACTATTTCCACAAAACTTGGATGGAGGATGTGTCTCTGCCCAGATTATACCCCTTTGCGCTTGGTTTGGATACAGGAATCTTTTGTCACTTTCTTCAACATTATGAGATACTGAATGTATCTTGATAAAAGAAATCAGACATGTTTAGGTGGTTGGTATTTATGAGTGAGTGCAATTTAATGTGGATCCTAATAAAAGCCTGTCATTCTTCCACAACACAATGGATTATTATGATTATGATTCCCTCTGCTTTGTTTTGTTGTCCTAGTTGTTGACTGATCTGGTGAGCTTAATATGATTTAGCAGATATGGGTGATTACAAGTGTTGCCACAGTTACCTTGACAAAGTAATCCGATTAGTGATTACTCCTTTAAAAAGTAATGTAGTTACTTTACTGATTACTTGTTTTTAAAAGTAACTAAATTAGATTACAAGTTTTTTTTTTTTTTGTTTTTTTGCCTTTTATCGGCTTTATTGATAGTACAGCTGAAGGTATGACAGGAAACGGGATGAGAGAGAGAGGGGGAGAGAACCGCGGCAAAGGGCGCCCATGCCAGGACTCAAACCCTGGGCCGCCGCAGCGAGGACAAAGCCTCTGCACATGGGATGCCCGCTCCACCAACTGGGCTAAATGGCGCCCCAAGTTAGATCACAAGTTACTTTATTAGTTACAGTCAGCGTGGCCTTCAGATTTCTCTCCATCTCTGCACACTCCTTCTCCAGGTAGGAAGAAAAAGATGTTCTGTGAGGCACGGCATTGATAGTAGTAGGGATCTTTATTATGGCACCAAACGAGGGCGAGTCAACCGTGTTTAAGTGCAGCATTTCCTCTACATACCGCCCGACCAACTTCTTCAACTCTCCCCTACTTGTTGTTTGGGTGGTGGGGGACCTCCTGCAGACGTCGAGGCCGTGGCTTTGCTCACAGTTCTCTGTTTAACACCACCTGGTGGGACTTGCTCCGTAAACTTAAATGTGCTGCGACTTCAAATTTGACATTGTGTTTTTGAAGCTTGATAATACTTTCGCCAGCACAGAGTGTACAACGAACCTTAATATTCTCATCTTTAGCTGACACAAACTCAAAATAATGACTGTATTCCCAGCTCAAAACGCGCATCTCTCTCCTCCCTCCATTGTTGTTTTTGTGTAGCTGCGTGGTGTACACGTGAGTTGTCCTCGTGCTGAAAACGTGACTTGAAAGCAAAAATATATATTTTCTAAGGAATATGACAAAAATAAGGTAACGCACAGTGACTTGAATAAGTAACTTTAATCTGATTACTGGTTTGGAAATATTAACGCGTTAGATTACTCGTTACTGAAAAAAGTGGTCAGATTAGAGTAACGCATTTCTGGCATCACTGGTGATTAAAGGAATATCAAGTTTGATATTAGATTAGGCTTGAATACATTTAGGGGACTGTTGGGTGAGGTATGCACTCTACTGATTGCTGTTGTAGCAACTCTCTTCATGGGTGGTAACTGCTGTCTCTGTGTTTATTTTTTCAGGGTGGATGACAGAAGAAACAGGGTTACACTTTCTAGCCATAAAGGATGTGAGTAAAAGCCTGCTGTAATATCGTAAAGAAACTTAAACTGTTATTAAAGTTCTATACTGTTTTTGGAAAGATGATGTTGTGTAGTTGTGTTGCCTCACTGCAAGTATGTATTGGGTTTGAGTCCCAGTCTTTGTAGCTTTTGTGTAATTGTTTTGCATGAACTCATCCTGATTTGGTATCAGTCCCTTTGGTCTTGACTTAAACATACTGTGTTTGTTCTTGAACTTTCAACCTGATTTCTTTCTTCAGTTTGACTTGAGTAGAGGGTTTGTCAATAGATAACAACAGGGAACATGGGTAGAAAGACATGCTACAAAAGGCCCTGGCCAGCTTTGAACTGTGGACTTGGATGTTACAGGTTTATGAATGTTGGGTCACCAGGTTGTCCAAAAGTTTGACATCTGTTGTGTCTTCCACCCACTAGATCCATCCACATCTGAGTCAAACCTCCCTGTGTCTGAGGACATCAGAGAGGAGAGTAAAGTTGATTATCCGGGTCCTGATGATCCACAGAGGTTGAACCAGCAGCATCTTCTTCTTTGTGGAGATATACTGAAAACAAATGTAAGTTTCTAACATTTTATCCATCTCTCATTCATCATATTTGGGTTCCTTAGTTTTCCCTCCTCAAGGGTTTTTTATTCCATACATTCTTCTGTTGTCCTGTTGGCTTCTCTTGTGAAGGACAATTTCACTGAACAATAATAACAGTAATTTGGTCATAAAAACTAAATAGTGCACATAAACTAAAAAGTGATGCAGTGACAATTTTGTCACCAGTCTCTGCTCCGATTTCAATGTGTTTTTTCCAATATGGTCTAATTCATTAAATGTGTGCCTTTTTAAATTTTAGGACAAGCAAGTTTTCACACCTGAACTGTTGACTGAGTCACGGAAGAGGTCATACAGGTAACCAAAACATGAAATGCTGAGCACTTTGGTTAATTTCTTGCAAAAGATGCCAGTGTACTTTACCAGAGCTGCTCAATGGTGAACAGCTTCAATGTATGACATTGTGGTGGTAATAAAAATTGCAAAGTGGAAGCATTTGGTCCATCAGCGGTCTGATGGTTGAGTCTGGGTTTGGCTAATACTAGGAGAACTTTACCTGTCTGACTGCATTATGCCAACTGTAAGGTTCATTGGAGGAGGGATAATGATATGGGGTTGTTTTTCAGGGGTTGGCCAAATCACTTTTGTTCCAGTGAAGGGAAATCTCAATGCTACAGTTTACCATGACATTTTTGACAATTCTATGCTTCCAATTTTGTGGGAACAGTTTGGGGAAGGCCCTTTCTGTTCCAGCATGACTGTCCCAGTGCTCAAAGCAAGGTCCATAAAGGCAAGGTCGGATAAGTTTAGTGTGAAAAAACTTGACTGGCCCACACAGAGCCCTGGCCTCAACCCCACCGAACACCTTTGTGGTGAACTAGAATGGAGATTGCGAGCCTATGGCCAAACTCCCTGTCTGACCTCATAAATGCTCTTCTGGATGAATGGGCAAAAATTCCCACAGACACATTCCAAAATCTTGGTCTCTTCCCAGAAGAGTAGCTGTTAGAGCTGCAAAGGGGGGACCGACTCCATATTGATGCTTATGGATTGAGAATGGGATGTCATAAAAGCTACTGTACGTGTAGGTGGTCCAATACTTTTGTCCATATAGTGTATGTAGATAATAGGGCTGCACGATATTGGAAAAAACTGACATTGCGATTTTTTTTAACCCTGCGATATATATCGCGATGTGAAAAAATACAGGAAATTTCATCAGATGACCTGAACAGCACTTTATGTTATGCTGCATTTCAAAAGCATTTATATTTCATATGAGCTCATTCATGCGTGCTTGGGCCCTCCCAGAACTCCCATTCCCCATGCTGGCTTACTTTCATTTATGAAAATGACGTCCGTCTAATTTTCCTTCGGGTGCGGGTCGGGCGTCAGTAACAATTTATAGCGGGTCGGCTCGGGTGCGAAATGTAATTTGTGCTACTGTAGGAAAACGGGTTGGATGCAGTTTTAAGTATGGCGTGTACGGCGGGTTTTCAAAATAACACCTGTGCAGGACTCTGCTGTGTGGTACTCAGTGTTGGGGAGTAATGAATTACATGTAACGACTTTACGTAATTTAATTACAAAATTTATGTAGCCTAATTGTAATCCGTTACATTACTGAGAGAAAATATGTAATTAAATTACAGTTGCTTTTGGAAATTTCAATGATTACAACTAAAGTTACATTTGAAAAATCGTATCCCTGTAATACTGTAATAAACCTTGTTTCTGTTGAGATGTAGAGAGCCCGTACACAGAATATTTCTACTGCGCACACAATTAAGAAGGAAGAAAGGTACAGAAAGTAATCATCTTTATTAACACCAATTAATAAATACAGTGCATAGCCACAAACACAGGGACAGGACACAGCATGAGTCCGACAGCCTACTCTCCTCTGTACCTCTCATTAGCCGAAAACAGGTGTCAGGGCACTGCCAACATTAAACACACCACATCAGAATTACACCCCTTTAGGGCACTGCAAACACTGCACAGCAAAACGCTCTAGACACCCCACAGGGCACAGCACACAGGATTACACTGCAACCAAACTCATGCTCTACTAACACGTGATAAGGGCACACACGCTGGGCACTATGGAAACTGTCTATCATCCCCAGCTGCCCCTCCCACCCCGGTACTGTGACTTAACTGCTCTCTTAAAAACTACAACAATTCATTACACAACTCACAGGAACGAGACGACTCAAAACGAATAAATCTTAAAACCACTTAACTCTCCCGGGCTCCGAGACCCTCCCCCAGGGTCTGAGCTTTGGCGCCGGCCGGCTTCAGTCAGAGTCAGCTGTGGGGCGACCGCCAGTCCAACGCAGTGAGGCGTCTCCACGAACAGCAGGAGAGCCTCGCCACCAAGCTGGAGAGCGGGCAGAAGCACACTACATTTCCCCACTCACACTATCTCCGCCCTACCTAGCGCCGGAACCTCTCCCTAAACCCACTGCCTATCTTCGCCGCCGGCAGCCCTAAACGGCATGCGAATGGCCACCACCCCCCGATCCTGAGTGCAAAGACAACTGCTTGGCTGGGCTTTCACCCCGTAACACTCACCGAGCTCCGTTCCCCAGAGACACCAGCAGCCGCCAACTCGCTTCCTTTCAATACTCCCGGGCCGTTCCTCTAAAACACTCCCCTCACAGGTGCAGTCACTCACCTCAATTATCTACACACAATCACTCCCTCAATCTTCCCGACCCACCGGGTCATTCACTACAATACAAAGGTGGCTCTCTTTTAACCCGGCTAGATCACCATGGTAACTTATGCTTAGCTCATAACCCGGTCCCGACCAGGTTCTGTTCAGAGTTTAATCATAAAATCGGCTATAAAAGCGCCGCTGTTTTCACTATTTACCCGCCCACAGATGTTCAGCTGAGGGGATACGCTGCTCAGCTGTTGATCCGACTCGCGTCAGGAGGTCATTTATTAGGCTATAGCCTATTTACTTTTTTATACAGTCAGTCACCACTGAAAGAAGTTGTGCGCTCGCAGCAGGACAGATAATTTAACTTAATGTGGCCATGAATAAATTAATTGTTTTGCCTGTTATGTGTTGCCCAACAGAAATCTTGAGTAGGTCTACTCTGTTTTCTCACATTTAAAAAGGTCTTTGTACAGAGACAACATGAGATTTGCTTGTAGCTACAGCACCTAAAAAACCCACTGTAACCTATTTTCATACGCACACCAGCCTCGCTTTCAATAAAATACACACTGGCATTTTATTATTGCCATCAGTGAAATATATGAAAACAATGTAAAACACAGTTTAAAACAACAGTTGTTGTTGCTCTAAAGTAGGGGTACTCAAATACAAATCTTCAAGGGCCACAAAGATTTTATTCAATGACTAAAAAGGTCCATGTATTGAGGTCGGTCAGGCCACATGCAATAATACTGTAATATTCAAAACAAAATGTCCTTTTCATTCTAAACAACAAAATACGAACTAAAATAAAATGTAATTTCCATTTTAACATAAATTAAAATACATAGTTGAATATTTCCCCTTTTTGTTTGCCTTCAAACATTGTGTCCATCACTTCAGTCATGCATTATTTTATTTCATTGTGACATAGATGTGACAAGAATCCTGCTTGCAGCTTGATATGACGATTTCAGTGCATTTATTTGTGTTGTGCTTATCTCTGAATTTTGAGGAAATGTCTCTTCAAAATTCCTATGCTTCGTCTCATAATGCTGTTTCAAATTGGAAATCTTCATCACAGCTTCTCCTGGCATATTGTAACGCCCCTTGTGGACTGTGGCGCAATGACTCTTGGGTATTCTGTTGGTGTTGGTGTAATTATGTTTCGTGAATGTGTTTGTGAATAAGATGATATGTAAGATTGTGGTATACAGAGCCATCAGTGGTACATTATTATTATTTACATTTAACATTTCCATTTCCATGATTTCCATTTAGCACAGCTCATTTTCAGAGTGTGGTGAAAATTGTCTGTGTGTTTTATGGTGAGAAAAGGTTGGTTTATTGTTTGAAAAATGTAGTTATCTAGCAGTATGCAGTGTCTAACTCCGACCAGCAGAGGGCGCGTTCGCTACACTGTGTGCGTTCAGGAACAAGGGAAATCTCGCGTGAATACGTTCAGAGAATGAGAACACACACTTGAGTGTGAAGTTACTATGTGTGTGTGGCAAACTGTGACGATAAAATGCATATTTTTGCTCTTTGCAGGTAAGAAGGGAGAGTTAGAATTGTGTAATGGATGAGTAAATATGTTATGTCGTAGTTTATGATCCCGGTTTGGTTTTATGTGGGATTGTTTATGAACGTTACTTGGTCAGTACTGAAAACGGCTAGCTAGTAGTTAGCACTGGTTGGCTAGCTAGCTCGAGTGAGCGTGAAGCGGGAGAGTAGAACAATGAGCCGGTCTAAAGAGCATGGACTGCTCGTGTCTAGTTCATAGGTCAATAAATAAAAAGGTTAAAATAGATACATGATTGATTTGATTAATTTGACAATGTTTAGACATGATTGGCTGATTGGGGGGGGGGGAGAACGCTCGATCGTTCATCGCCGTCAGCCGGGGGCTCGTCGCCGTCGTCAACCGGGGGACGGACGGACGCTCGTCACCGTCAACCACGGCAGCCCACAAACACCCGCTATAAAGCAGCTAACATTGTTGAGTATAGCGGCGCTGACCTAGCCGTATAGCGGCGCAGCGCCGTTGTTCCACCGTCTGGGGAGAACCCTGTGTTGGTGTTGGTGTAATTATGTTTCGTGAATGTGTTTGTGAATAAGATGATATGTAAGATGGTTGTGGGTTAATTCACGTCATTTGTTCTGTGATTAAATGGTGTTGAGTTTTAACAAGGATGATAAAAATGTTGGCACCGTGAGTGAAAGGGTGTTTGCTGGGTGAAACTCCCCGTCCGTTACACTGTTTGTGTATTTGAAAATACCTGATAAGAGTAGTTAACATTTGTTAAACTACGTAAGGCCGAGTGTGTTATCGCATTGTCGTGGGTCTTGTTCTGGTTGGAGGGAAATTGAATGCAAATTGTGAGTTCCTGTTTCTGTAAGATGCAGGTTTTCACATTTCACTTTGTTATAGCAGTTTACTTGAAAACACGGCATTTTCAATCCCTTACCACCGGCAAAATGTGAATTGGCGAACTGCTCCGAAAACGAAAGTGAAAGTTAAAAGTAGCGCTCGCAGCTGTCTATGTATCGTTGGCATGGAGACAAGTCCCGGTGTACACGTGCTGACCCAACCAAAACACATGGTGAGGGAATAACAGTTCGGGGGCCACAAACAGGAGGCCGGCGGCCCGGGGGCCGCCTATTGAGGACCGCTGCTCTAAAGCTTCATATTTAAAAAGCAGCTCAATGTAGAGCTGTCAGAAATTAAAATCAGCCTCCTCTTGTCATTTTTGCAGCAACATTGTTGCTTCAGGCTGTGATCAGGCTTTTTTTGTATAGCTCATACTATCTCCATTAAAACAACCTGCTCCTCTTGGCTGAAATCAGCCCGTTGTCGCTCCATTTAGTGAGGAAGTGAGCCTCCTTTGCAGTACAGGCCTAAGGTCAGACTCATAATATAGCCTATGGTTAAACCTTTGAACTGAAAGGTTTATCACACTATAGGTCTTAAAATGTGAAAATGGTTAACAGTTGAGAGATTTCATTCAAAATTAAGAAAAGTAATCAAAATGTAATCAAATGTAATTACTTACATTACTTTGAGAAAGTAATTGAAATAGTTACACTACTATTACATTTTCAACAGGGTAACTTGTAATTGTAACGAACTACATTTCCAAATTAATCTTCCCAACACTGGTGGTACCAACGTAAATGGCCAAACAA
The DNA here is from genome assembly GCF_900880675.1 of Sparus aurata. NCBI lineage: Eukaryota > Metazoa > Chordata > Actinopteri > Spariformes > Sparidae > Sparus > Sparus aurata. The sequence continues at coordinate 7,699,877 of NC_044192.1, read as the reverse complement.
ATGAGCTGTGTTACCTCTCGTTGTGGCAACAGATGCAAGGAGGCACTGTTGACCCAGAACACGTTTGGTCAGTTTCTTTTTTTTTCTTTTTTTCTTTTTTTCTTTACTTTTTATTGGTTTTCTTATACACGTATGTGCCAACTGGGCACAAAACACACAACTTAACAAAACATAACATGACAAGGGGAGGATTTGTTCATTAAGTGAAGCACATCATACATAAAAGGATGTTTCTTGATGATATGGAGCAAAACATTTCTTACTCAAGGGTTTGGCCTTGTCTTTGTGATCTATATGAAATCAGGTCTTACAGTTGACACGTAGCTGAGCCATTTCAACCAGTTCTCTTCAAAAATATCAGTTTGGTTTTTGAGTTTGAATGTAATTCTCTCCATAACATATATATTATAAATTGTATCAATCCATTCATTAATTGTTGGTTTGTCTTTTTTAAACCACTTTCTGGTCAGGGCCTTTTTACAACACACTAGCAACACTCTCAGAAGGTATTTGTCTCTCTTTGGAAGATCAAGTCCATCCAGATCACACAGGTACATGACTTTGAAATTTAAAAACATTTTCCTTTTAAAAACAGCCTCCAGGACTCCAATGATCTCTCTCCAAAATGGAGTCACAGAGGAACAGTTCCAGAATTTATGAAAATGGTTTGCTGAGGTATTCCCACAGGACCTCCAACAGGCAGTCTGATTTGAATAGTTGGTCTTTTGTGCAGGAGTACGAAAGAATCGAGTCACATTTTTCCAACTAAATTCCCTCCAGGAGGGGGAGCTTGTCACTGACCATTGTTGTCTGCAGATCCTGTCCCAATCTTCTTGAGAGACTGTGAAGCCTCCCTCTGCTTCCCATCTTTCCTTAATGTCCAAAGTGTGATCACTTTTAAGATTTTGAAGAGCGGAATATAGTTTGGATATTATCTTTTGGAGGGTGACATTCTTGTAGGCTCTTTGAAAAGTGATAAGAATTTCATCCCTCCCTGTAATAACATCCCTTGGGAATTTCTTGCTCATAAAGTCCCTAATTTGTAAATATCTAAAGTGATCTTGATTGTGCAAACCAAATTTTTCTTTTAAAGTCCTGGAAGCTCAAAACCTTACCCTGATCAAAGAGTGTGCAGTAGGCCGTAAGTCCATTTTCCGTCCAGTTTTTAAACCTTGTGTCATAGTTATTTGGCACAAAATCTGGATCATATGCAAACCATTTGAACATTTCGGCTCCTCTCTTCAAATTATATATTTTTATAATTTCACCCCATGTTGTCAAAGAGCCAGATATCCATGGGTTTTGGGGGTCTGGGAGGAGATTAATTAATGAAGGATCTCCAACTAAGTTATTAACTGGTGGTCCCTTTCCCATTGCCATTTCTATTTCTTTCCATTTTGATCTATAATTTGGTGTACACCATCCCACTAATGGCCTAATTTGAGCTGCTCTATAATAATTTGTCAAACAGGGGAGAGCTAAAGGGGAGGGTAGTTGTAGGGTTTATATTTTATTCTTGGTTTCTTTCCCTCCCATATAAATCTGGAAAGAATTTTATCCCACTCTCGAAAATATAATTCTGGTTTCCCAATTGGTATTGAGTGAAACAAATATAAAAGTCTTGGTAAAATGTTCATTTTAACCGAATCTATACGAGAACTGATATTTAGATAAGGAATTAAAGGGATAGTTTGGGTTTTTTGAAGTGGGGTCATATAAAGTACATATCTATAGTCAATCTGTTTCCTACCGTAATCACCTATCAGCGCAGCCTCAGTTTGGAGAAGTAGAGAGCCGCTCCAGCCCAGACGCTCAGCTTTGTACTGCAGTGAATGGGGTCCAGCAAAAAAGCGAAATTAACCACCTAAAACAAGGCTCACATAAAAAAATCTATATCGGGTCAAGTGTACGTTGTATAGGTAAAATTCACACTGCTTTACATCGCCGTCAGACCGCGCGTTCTTTTGGCACTACATTTTCTCAACCGCAGAACCCCCGTATCCCTACGCATGAGCGCTAATGCGGAAGGATATGGAGAGTTAAGTTTCGTTTTTATCGAAAGTAAACCTCTCGTCCAGCCGCAGCTCGCAGATCAGCTGTTGCCCAGTTACGCTAATGCGTAGGGATACGAAGGTTCTGTGGTTGAGAAAATGTAGTGCCAAAAGAAAGCGTGGTCTGACAGTGATGTAAAGCGGTGTGAATTTTACCTATACAACGTACACTTGAACTGGTGTAAAAAAAATTACGTGAGCCTTGTTTTAGGTGGTTAATTTCTCTTTTTTGCTGAACCCCGTTCACTGCAGTACAAAGCTGAGTGTCTGGGCTGGAGCGGCTCTCTACTTCTCCAAACTGAGGCTGCGCTGATCGGTGATTACGGTAGGAAACAGATCGACTATAGACATGTACTTTATATGACCCCACTTCAAAAAACCCGAACTATCCCTTTAAGTTGATATCGGCTATAATTTCTTTTTTGAGTGGGCCATAGTTAATTTCTTCTATTTTTGATATGTCTAGGGGAAGGAGAATTCCCAAGTATTTTATAGAACTCTTGTCCCAGTCTAGATAGTAAATGGAGCAGAGATATTGAGGGGGATCGAAATGAAAACTAAGGACCTGGGTTTTTTTCGTATTTAATTTATACCCTGAGTATGACCCGTACTCATCTAAAATAGACATCAACGCTGGCAGAGATTCTATTGGATTTGAAAGGCTAACAAGCACGTCATCCGCGAAAAGGGCCAGCTTTTGTTCTCCTGCTGCCATGTTTATACCCATCCATCCATCCATTATCGTCCGCTTATCCGGGGCCGGGTCGCGGGAGCAGCTGCCTGAGCAGGGACACCCAGACTTCCCTCTCCCCGGACACTGCCTCCAGCTCTTCCGGGAGGATCCCAAGGCGTTCCCAGGCCAGCTGAGTGACATAGTCACACCAGCGTGTCCTGGGTCTTCCTCGGGGTCTCCTCCCGGCAGGACATGCCAGGAACACCCCCCGAGGGAGGCGTCCCGGGGGCATCCGAAACAGATGCCTGAGCCACCTCAGCTGGCTCCTCTCGATGTGGAGGAGCAGCGGCTCTACTCCGAGCTCCTCCCGGGTGACAGAGCTCTTCACCCTATCTCTAGGGGAGCGCCCTGCCACCCTGCGGAGGAAACTCATTTCGGCTGCTTGTATCCGGGATCTTATTCTTTCGGTCATGACCCAAAGTTCATGGCCATAGGTGAGGGTCAGAACGTAGATTGACTGGTAAATCGAGAGCTTCGCCTTTCGGCTCAGCTCTCTCTTCACCACGACAGACCGATACAACGACCGCATTACTGCGGCCGCTGCACCGATCCACCTGTCAATCTCACGCTCCATCCTTCCCTCACTCGTGAACAAGACCCCAAGATACTTAAACTCCTCCACTTGAGGCAGGAACTCTCCTCCCACCTGGAGGGAGCAAGCCACCTTTTTCCGGTCGAGAACCATGGCCTCGGATTTGGAGGTGCTGATTCTCATCCCAGCCGCTTCACACTCGGCTGCAAACCGCCCCAGGACATGCTGGAGGTCCTGGCTCGAAGGAGCCAACAAGACCACAACATCCGCGAAAAGCAGAGATGAGATCCAGTGGCTCCCGAACCAGATCCCCTCCGGCCCGTGGCTGCGCCTAGAAATTCTGTCCATAAAAATAATGAACAGAACCGGTGACAAAGGGCAGCCCTGCCGGAGTCCAACATGCACTGGGAAGAATGCCACGAGGGACACGGTCGAATGCCTTCTCCAAGTCCACAAAACACATGTGGACTGGTTGGGCAAACTCCCATGAACCCTCGAGCACCCTGCGGAGGGTATAAAGCTGGTCCAGTGTTCCACGGCCAGGACGAAAACCGCATTGTTCCTCCTGAATCCGAGGTTCGACTATCGACTCAGGAGTCCCCCGGGCCAGCCAGGCTCGGGGGAGCCTGGCTGGCCTTACCCCACTGCACCGGCCCCTTCTGAACCCTCCCGCGAGTGGTGAGCCCACGGGAGGGCGGGCCCACTTTGCTCGTTCGGGCTGCGCCCGGCCGGGTCCCGTGGGCACAGACCGCTCGCCTGCAAGCCCCAACCCCAGGCCTGGCTCCAGGGTGGGGCCCCGGTGACGCCGATCCGGGCGACGTGCACGTCCTTGTTGTTCTTTCTGTCATTATACCCGTGATCTTGTTGTTCTGTCTAATCCATTGTGCCAATGGCTCGATAAAAATTGCGAATAAGATTGTACTTAGGGGACAGCCCTGTCTTGTTGATCTCTCCAGCAGAAAAGAGTCTGTAAGCTCCCCGTTGATTTTTAGCTTAGCAGATGGTTTATCATAAAGGGATTTTAATGTATTAATAATTACCTGGTCAAAACCAAATTTCTCCATAGCACTGTATAGGAATTTCCATCTAACCGAATCAAAAGCCTTTTCGGCATCTAAACTAACTAAAATGGCCTGTATTTTGTTTTGACTTATATGTCTGATAATTTGTAGAGATCTTCTAATATTGTCATGTGTCTGACAAGCAAGAACAAAACCTGTTTGATCCATATTGATTATTCGGGGTAAGATTTTCTCAAGTCTCTTAGTAATAATTGAAGTAAATAATTTATAGTCCAAATTAAGCACACTAATAGGTCTGAAATCTGCGCAGTCCAGGGTTTTCCCTGCCATTATACGGCTTAGGCGCGGCGCCCGAGCATTTTTGCCTCCCGCCTAAGCAGGGTTCTCCCCAGATGGTGGAACAGCGGCGCTACGCTGCTATACCGCTAGGTCAGCGCCGCTATACTACGCGCGTGACGGTGACGAGCGTCCGTCCGTCCCCCGGTTGACGGCTAGGAGCTCCCGGCAGATGGCGATGAGCGTCCGTCCGACCCCCGGCTGATGGAGTTGATGACCATCTGTCCGTGTAAAGTCACCTGTGCATATTAAAGTCCCCTGTGCTTCAGTTGCGATCCTTTCAATTACTTGAGTATAGAAATTTGGTTCTGAACCAGGAGGGATGTATACATTATAAAAGGTAAATACATTTCCATCAGCTTTCCCACGGATCATTATGAATCTACCTTCCTTGTCTTTAATAGTAGACATATGTTCGTATGTCACCCTTCCTGAGATTAGAATAACTACTCCCCTGGTTTGAGGAGGAGAAGACATATTTAAACCCCTGTCTTTTGAGTTTTTTATGTTCAGTTTCCGTCAAGTGGGTTTCCTGCAGATAGGCAATATCTATGTTTTCTCTTTTTAATTTAAGAAGAATTTTGCTCTGTTTGACTGGGCTACGAAGCCCTTTCACATTTAGAGACACTACTTTCATTATCTGGTTCCTGTATGTGTCGGCTTACCTCTGTAATTGTATGATGCTATAACCTTAACAAAAACAGACTTCCCTTGTAGAAAAAAACATTTCTCCCCTGTACTGAACATAGAATAAGAACAAGCGTTTACACTCATCATAACAGAAATGAATACATGAACTTCCTGTGACTGAGGGACCTTTGTCCCCCTAGGGTCCCTGTTGGTGAAAATAAACAACACTAATTTGTTTGGTGACCATCAGGGCCCGTATTCACAAAGAATCTTAAGGCTAAAAGTAGCTCCTAACAGGCAAATTTAGGAGCAACTCCTAAAAATAATGGGCGTGTAACTTTAGGACTCCTAATTTTTGAAAATAAGAGTTATTCACAAAACATTTTAAGCCTAAAAGTAGCACCTAAGTCTGGGAGACCTTAGAAGTAGTCCAGAGGACTCCTAACTCGCTAAGACCTGGTCACAGCCGAATGTTTTGGAGATGCTAAATGACAGGGAATTATTAAAACGATGTCAGATGGACCGTGAAGGGATTGAAGTTGTGGTTGAGTTGGTGAGGGACGCAATAACGTCCCAACCGACTGAAACAATCCAATAACGCCAGAGTTAAAATGTTTGGCAACACTCCGGTGTTTGGCTACGGGGAAAATGCAGCTCTTCGCACGGGACTAGTATTACCTGGGGACCTCCAGTGATTTAGAAATTATCCCACCACATCTGTGTTTGGTGCGGCACATTCGCGCGGCATAAGCGAAGTCTGTGTTTTAACTCAAATTTACTGACATTATCCCCCGAGTCGATCGCACCGGAGCCCTTGCTGGAGCAGCACAACGGTTAGATATGGATATTTTTAATATAATAACTGGTGAGCCTGTTGAAAGATAGAAAAATGTTCCTTACCACATGCTGCCATGCATGTAATCCATCTTATCATCTTTCGAGATTTCGCTCTTCTGATGAGCCTCCTGAATTTGCACCCAAAATGCTGTCAAAACTTTCATTTATAATTCCCAATGTAGCCTCCGTAATTCTCGACCGGGAAAAAGGCAGAAAAAAGGTGTGGAAAACACAACAAACCTTAAGAAAAACAAAAAAAGACCCCAATCACAGATGCCGATTCGCACGGGACTAATATTATCACATGAATTCTGTGTTTGGTGAAATATGATAGGTAATTTGCGGTGCGTTACTCTTTAATTCACTTAATTCTCCTCATAAATACATTTCTTTATACAATATCTTTTCATAGGCTTTGTCATGGGCTTGTAGGCAACTTCCTTATTTTCACTTCATGCATTGCGTAGCCTAAATGACTTTTCAATGGGCTGCCCTGTCACTCAACAACCATCACCGTTGTCATTGCTTCAAAGTGCGTCCTTATAAAATGACGTCATCCATAGCAACAGAGAGTTACTTCTAGTTTAGGAGTTCACTGTTTTCAGAACTAAAAGTAGGTCTCAGCGGCTTTGTGAATTACTTTTAAGAAACGACTCCTACATAAAAACTTTTAGTCCGATTCAGGAGTACTCCTAACGTTAAGATAAAAGTCTTTGTGAATGCGGGCCCTGGAGTTTTTCTTTCACTCGGGTCTGCATCTGTTTTCCTCCGCTGGCCACTCGTTGCCACGGGAACGCCTTCTGGATCCTCTCCTCTAAGTTGGGGGCTGGATCCACTCTGGCAGCGGACACCTCCATCCCCCGTGCCCGTAGCTCCTGTGCGGCTTGGTGTGCGTCCTCATAGGTCCGTGGGCTCCAGTGAATCCGGATCCGCGTGAATGGGGTCTGGAAGGGAATGCCTTTTTCTTTCAGCGCTTTTTTAATTCCGCCGTAGGCTCTGCGTTTTTCCATCACTTCGTATGCATAATCATGGTCAAAGAAAATCGGTTTGTTCAGGTGGATTTTCTTTTTCCGAGCCAGCTTCAGTACCGTTTCTTTGACGTCATACTGCTGAAAGTTCATCACAATAGACCGGGGTGTAGCGTCAGGTCCCGGCTTCTGGGTCAGAGCTCTATGAGCCCGCTGAATCTGCAGGGACATACCGTCGGGGAGAGCCAGCTCTGTGGTCAGCAGGTTTTCCATAAACTTTATCATTGAGTCGCCCTCTGAGCCCTCCGACACTCCGTAAACTCGGATGTTGTTTCTTCTAGACCTGCTTTCCAAATTGGTGACTTTCTCTTGCAGCCTGTGATGCTCTTTCAGCAGACTCAAAAGAGCCTCTTTAGTTGCAGCGCCGCTTGTTTCCATATCTGAAATGCGCTCCTCTGCCTCGGTGATCGCCAGGTCGTGACCCTGGAGCCTGGTGCCGACGTCGGCTAGCTTCTGGGTTAGTTCGTCTCTCAGCGTCGCTAGCTCGTCCTTGAAGTCTTTCTTTAAGTCACCCTTGAGATCGGAGATAGCTGAGTGAATGTCGTTTTGGAAATCACTGATGTTACTTGAGATGGCAGACAGTTTCTGTAGTAGCTTGTTGTCCTTAGCTTCACCGCCGTCTCCGCTAGCTAGCAGGTCGCCATTTTCCTCATCGGTCGGCTCCATTTGTTTTTTATTTTTGGGTTTTTCTTGCTCAGTTACTCTCTCTGTCTGGTTCGAATCGTCTCTTTTTTGTTTCCTCCTTCTCATTCCTGGTTTTCAAGTTAAAGTTTTCGAGTTTGGAGGTATTTTGATACTGACTGATACGGAGCGATTGACTAGGCGTCTGTCACGAGCATGGCTTGACCGGAAGTCCTGTTTGGTCAGTTTCATCCTTCTTGTAGCCAAAATAATTCCAGATAACTGACGTTGCTTTTCTTTTTGGCACCAAGTCTTCGTTTTCGCGATTTTCTCTTATATATTGCTCATTTTTCAAAGTTGTTACCAGCGACTCACTCCATGTGCAGGGGCATGGTCTGCTTCGGCACACTGATTAAGGACTAATGTGATTGGTGGATCGCTGTGCACAGTCTGCATGCAGAGTGTGTGTCAGGTACCCTTGAAATTAGAGTTCATTTGCGTCCTACATCGCAGACTCTGCGATGTGACTATTGCACACACGTACAATGATATATCATGCAGCCCTAGTAGATGATTTTTTTAATCTGCCTATAAAAAATTGAATTGGATATTGTTATGATTTTAGTATCCAATTATAAAAAAAAGCTGTAGTAAAAGAACAAAAAAGTGATGACCAAACAGAAAATCTATGCATATCTGGAATGTGTTTGGTGTTAATTTTGGGCCCATGGTGTCAACATTAGGTTGTTCAGCAACTTAACAAAAATAACCAATTGATGGTCAAAAGGCTCAAGTCCAAATGAAGTCACAAGTATTGCTGGAAAAGCCTAATTGCAAGTGCAAGTTGCAATTTTTCTTTGATTTTGTCAAGTAGAGTCGAAAGTGACCCCAGTACGTCTTGAGTCCAAGTCATGTGTCTTCAGTCCACACCTCTGCTTCTTAACAGGGCCGAAGCTGGATGTGTGTTGTTGTCACAAAGCTGGGCAGATGCTATATGGCTCATTTTAAAATTGCTGTGAATTTCTGTTTGTTGGCCAATGGAATGGTTTTCACTGTAAGCAGAAAAGTTGCAGGTTCTGCAGAAAGGAAGATTTAAACATGTAAAACACAACACATATGATCAATAGAAAAGCCAAGCATCTGCACACCAAAATATCTTTTGATGGCAGTCTGGCTTGTTGCTAACAGCTCCTCTGTGTCCCGCAGGTTCTGGTGTCCTGGTCCAGGTGTGTTCCAGTGCGAATCGACTGGACTGGTGTTTGTTATGGTTCAGGAGGCGGAGCTGCTGTACAGGACTGTCCAATGGGATGAGAGCCTCCTCAAATCAGCTGGCAAGATGGCTGCAGGGCTGCTGTTTGATATCAAGTGTTCAAATGATAGTGCTGTCTGTCAGCTCCACCTGCCTCACTGTGAAGTTATGGATGGTAAGGACACTGTTGTACTTTATGAATGGAGAGTCTATTTGTTCTTAAGGTGCCAACTAATCATCAATATGTCTTGTTGGAACCTCACCCACATATTCCTGACAATAGAGAGGTCCGTGGGTAAAACCTGAAGTCTAACTACAGGGACCTCTCAATCCCCCGTCCCCGACTACTATAAGACGACTATTGTGCATTTATTCTCGTTTTTTACTTATTTGCTTTCCATTTATTGTTAATTTTGACTAGCAGTTCCACACAAGCACAACAATGTGTCCTCTCCTTGTAAGAGCAAAGGCACAGTCCCTCACTGGCTTCCCATCCTCCATCGCTTAATGTTGTGTTTAACAAATCGCTTAACCTGCACAAGCTGTAAAAAGACTCTGCTCAATGTTCTGGAAAACTCTATAAAACAACTACTATAGTTGTAATGACTAAAAGTTCACAGCTCTGTGTTTTCACAGCTCCGCTGCCTGAAGGTCTGCTGTCTGTCGTCCACATCACTGATGATGGAATGAACTTCCTCGATCCGCTGGAGATTACAGACACTCATGTGGTTGTCACAGTCTCTCACTTCTCTCCCATTGGCATAGTGAGGAAATTGTTTACAAGCTTGTTGAACATAAGGAGACTAGTCAGCAGCAAAGTTCTGCTGTTTCTCGGACAACCAAACCCAGAAACACAAAGGCGAAAACTCAACGTGTTTCTCCTACCAAGGAACATCGATCTGGACGAGGTAAAGCGCCGTGTTACAGCTGTTAGTCCAAACTGTCTCAGTATTTTCCAGTACCACAAATGTCACAATGGATCAGGCAGACTAGACATTACATTGGCGTGATGCCAGCCCCAGCTGTTTGCTATCAATAATATAACAACAAAACAAACAAATAACAACAAATAATGTTTCAGTTATTTGTTATTTTTATAGTCCAACACTGTGCTGATATTTTAATCCAAAAAACTGCTCTCGGGTCTTTGAACAGCTTCTGCATTTGAAGTAGGTAATTGTACTGTCATGATGTAATTTTCCCTTTGTTAAAATGTTCTGATGTCTCTTCAGGTGAGCGAACAGCAGCGATATTCAGAGAACATCCAGGTTCCTTCAAAATGTAAACTGTTTGAAGATCAGAGTTACACTCTTCACTGTCCTCAGGCCATTAAAATACAACCTAAGGTGAGAATTTGAAATAAAAGACTTTGTTACTTGTGCAGCATGTTGACATGGTTCATTGTTAAACGCTATAAAGATTCTGACACTTTGGTTTTCAGAGTGCAGATTTCGACCTGGAGTTTGGACCAAATTACGACCCAACATTTGAGGTCCGCCTGGAAACAACCACAGAAGAAGTGACTTTAACAGTCAAAGATCATGGACAGCTGGTGGTCTGGGAGTATGACGTTGATCTCACTGGTAAGACTTCATCCACCTGATGGAACAACAGAGAGGAATAGATTAGATTTGAATAGATTTCTGTTGATGTCGAAGTGTTCTGCGTTTCTGAAGCATTTAAATCTGAAAGGATGCAGTGAACAGACCAGAACAGACCTCATTAACATTTGGTGCCTATCCAAATAGACGGACTGATGCAAGAAAGTTATCCTCACTTTCTTTACCTTTGATGGAGAGTTTTTCAACATTTTGTTAGTTTCTGTGGGAATTATCTATGAACCTTAATGGACAAAATCTGGTGTATTTGGGTGGCTGGAATTTCAGTCGAACTTTAAAATGTTGTACTTTCTAAGACTTTTCCTTCAAAGTGATGATGGTTTATTATTTGATATCTTCCAGATTCAAGAAGGAGAACTGCACAGATGAATGTCCCAGCAGAAGATTTGGTCCCAGCTGAGGACGATGTCCTAGCAGAACAGAAGCTGAGCTCTATTAGGGAGGAGTTTGTAAAGCGAGTGTCTGGACCTGTTCTGAACCAGCTTCTGGATAAACTTTATCCGGATGTCATAAGTAATGAAGAAATGCAGTCAGTCAAAACAAAACTGGTCACACAGGAGAAAGCACGGGAGTTGATCGACTCAGTGATAACAAGGGGAACTGAAGCCAGCTCGATCCTGATTGCTGCTGTCTGTGAGGTGGATCAACATCTTTCCAGAGTGCTGAAGTTAAGATGAAGAAAAATCAAGAAAGATGTAACGATCACACCTGGAGTGTAGCTCATCTTCTCATCTGGAGATTTAATCATGACCGGGGAGGGGATAAAAGTGATACATTTCAGTTCTGATCCATCCATTGTCATCCTGCATCATCAGGTCCCAAGTGGGGAAATCAAATTCTGGAGACTGACAAAAGGTTCATGCAGCACTTTAATGCTTGTAGTTTGTATATTCATGTTGTTTGGTGTCACAAAGAGCTCGAGAGGTAACTAATCATGAGCATTATTACTGTTGGACTGTAAATCAAGTTATGAAGAACAACTAACAGGAAGAGACAAAAGGAAGCAGTTTGTACAGGATTTGGAGTTTATTACTGTGGGATCACTAAAACACACTTTTAATGGACTGAAAGAAACAACAAAGTAAACAGTAGGATAAAAGCACAACAGTTTTAACGGCTTCTCACCTGCTCATCAGGGAAAATAAATTTATGAAATGATTCACGTCAGGAGAGTCTCAGAAAATCACACACAAATGCAGTAAAGCTTACAAATGAGTGACTGAATCAGTGTGTAAATGAAGGTTCAAAACTGTTGATAAATGTAACAGTTCAAATGATGTTTTTGATGAAAACTGTAATTACTTTGAAATACATAGTATATTTACATATTTCTACTATATTTATTTAAACCAGGACAATGTTTCGCTTGCATCAAAAAAATATTTTCTTTACCTTTTTTATATGTGGATTTGTTTTATATTTTCAACAATGATGTTTTTTGTGTTGATTTGTAACGACGGACTGCCTTTATGTCGGTAATGTGACGGGTGACGGGATTGTGATTAATTGGATGCATGTGTAGGTATGTGTGGATATGTGGGTACATATGTGTTTATATACATACAGACATAGGAGGTGAAATGAGATGCACACACAGCTAATTTTAAATTGTTTATTGATATAATAATTGCTGTTTACTTGTGCCATTAAGTTTAACTTGTGAGTGGAGAAAGCCAGTGATTAGCAAGGCACTGTTGCAGTATGTGGGAAGGTATAAGATATTTTAGGCGGACTGATTGTGTATAATTATGTGAAGCATAAATTTACCTCTGCCGCTTCTCTTCTCTGTGTAAATTATCATGGATATTTATTTGGGTGATTTTCAGGGATTTATATTTTTTGTATTTATATTAGGTAGTGAAGTTTAGGTAAATATTTGTTTCTTTATTGTATGTTTAGGGGTGTGTGAGA
>NC_044192.1:7652537-7686808 GCF_900880675.1 Sparus aurata | reverse complement strand
TTCAAAACTTGCCTAGATAAATGAAACTAGATGAATTTCCCCTTCAGGAAAATTGAGTTCACCCATGACTCTGTCTATTTTTATCTGTCTGCATGTGTAAAGAAGTTATAAAACATCACAGTAAAATAAATAAAATACAATAATTGAAAAAACAGTCTTCTAAAAATGTGGGTCAACCCTGAATTTAAAGTCTTAATTCAAAAGTAATATCAGTTGGTGTGATGTGATTTATATCGTTGTGACTGTTTCAGAAAATGATGTGTTCTTTTTATTTTGGGGTCAGCTGTCCCAGACTGATCGCCTACAAGGCTGGCAAACGTCTGACCACCGTTTGAGTCACAACAGTGCATATTTGCACGTGTTTTTAAGGTCACCCAGCAATATTTAAAGGCTGTTTCCCGGTGGCCACAACTGGCTATTTTTCAGGGGATGTCTGGCCATATTTATCTGTGATTGTGGCAACTAAAACAAGTATTTGAACCAAACCATGTTGCTTTCCTAACCCTAACCAAGTGGGGGGTTTTTTTGTGCCAAAACCTAACCAGAGAATAAGCACAGCATTGTGTTAAAAGAGAAACAGAAAATTCAACTTTCCACAACGGAAAGCAGCAACATAAAAAAACTTTCAGCTTTAAGTTATTTGTGGTTTTGCAGAAATATCATTCTCGCATATTGGGTTGACTGTCCCTTTAAACATCAGTGAATGCAGAAACTGTGAAGTACATGAATATAAAGCTTAACATTGTATCTTAATCGATAAAGAAGTAGTTTCATCCTTATAGATTATATCTCAGAGACGGACAGCAGTATATGGGCTAAACACACACTCGCTTTCTCAAACACCACACACCAACACACACACACCCACACACACACACACCCCACACACACACACACACACAGACACACACACACAGCAGAAAATTGTCAAGGTCGAGCAGAGTAAGGTGCATTCCACCTGTTGTCTTGGCAACGCCTGTAAACAAAGCCAGTGATTGGCTGGAGTCCACCGGAGAGGGGGTGTGGTTCTGAAGAGGGAGTGTCACATAGCTTCAATGATCAAGAGCTGCCTGATGCTGCGTTCAGGTTCTTTTGAGAAAGATGGGAGATAAGAGACGTAGGTGATGGCAGAATTAAGAATCTCAGTGTGAGAGTTCAAATGCAGCGTGAGGCGATAAGATGGCCGTCCAATCAGCAGCCTGGAAAACAATCACAGTTCAGGTTGATGTGAACATCGCAGGTCCGGGCTTGTAAAGGCTTCCAGGATCCTTCCCAAAGGTCCAGATTAAATCTGTTAAATGGTGACGTATTCATTCTCTTGTCCACAGAAAGGTGGACATAGAAGTACATGACCAGAGATTCATTGATCGAAAGTAAATAAAGTATTTTGATATTCAAGGTTTCATGCAAAAAATACAAACATTTACCATTACCAGCTTCTTAAATGTGAGGATTTGCTGATTCTGAGTCTTTGGGTTTTAGACTGTTGGTTGGACAAAAGAAGCAATTTAAAGACGTCACTTTGGGAAACTGTGATGAGCATTTTTCACAAATGTATCGACATTTTAAAGATTGAATAGACCTGACAATAATCAGCAGATCAGTCAACGATGAAAGTAACCGTTAGTCCCAGATCTACTGTGAACACCATGAATGTGTTAAGAGAACACGGCGCTCCACTTATTTCAGTGAAAGCTGCTCACTGGCGAAGAACCTCCATGTTTCTCTCTCTGCTCTGTTACATGTGAGTGCACTGGGTGTATGTTTATGTGGGTTGAAAGTGATACTATTATGTGGATTGCGGGGGTTGTTGCGGGATTTAAATGTTATGGCGTGGACGTTCTGACTGTTTATTTACGTACATGAAGGATGGGAGAGCCAAGCACTGTACAGTAAACATGAACGTGAACGTGAACGTGAACGTGAACATGGACGGAAGGTTCTGGTTCTGATGTGGCTTCACTGCTGGCGTTTTGTTGGCAGCGACATAAAGAGTTGAGCCGAGTATGCTAACATGCTGAACCATGTTCACGTCCTTTGTTAGGCTGATGGGACATCATTAGTTTTGAAGGTTTTTGGGCATAAACTAAGGTGACATGTTGACCTGATGATGATGATGATGATGATCGTTCAATCATTCTCCTTGATTACTAATGATCCGTATCCCTGATTTCTTTAATCCTCTGACAGTAAACCGAATATCTTTCAGTTTTTGGCGAAAGTAGACGTTATAAAATGACATCTTTGGCTTCGGGAAACTCTTGATCGACATTTTTCAGCCTTTTCAACAGATGATCGATTCATTGCAGAAATAATTGACAGACTATTTGACAGGGGAAGTAATCATTAGTTGCAGCCCTGGTGTGACCAGATTTCATGGCAATCCCTTTAACATTATGGAGGCATTTCATCAAAACCTCCAGAGTGGTAACGCGATGGAACGAGAGGCAGCATCCGAGGTTCCCCACAGTCATGAGGATTAATCCCCCGGAGACCGTAAATGAATGAAAATTTCACAGCCATCTGTCAAACGGTGTTATAAGATATTTCAGTCCGGAGTGCGTGTCTAACAGAGTGTGTCGATCTGTTGGAAGAGATTTTACAGTACAGTGAGGAAAAAAACTTAAAACAATAATATGTCAGTGAACTGAAGTGCAGAGACGAGGAGGATCAAGAATCACTTTCATTTCCTTTGGAAATTGGAGCCATAAAGACTCTAATGTGCTCTTACATGCGAAGGTCTCCCTCGTCTGGAAGTCATGGCGGGCAGGAGTGTTTGACTTGGCCATGTTCTCACTCTCACACACACACAAGCCTCATAGCTCTTCTACTCCTGTTCTGTCTTTCTTTTCTTTCGTGTGTTTCACTTCTTCGGTTTCACTCCTCCAGGAGGGAAAACATCAGAGCTGCTGTCGTATTTATGGCTCCGCCTTTGTTCCCGATCTTTGGTTTTCATTGCATACGTTGTCACAGCAGCTCGTAAGTTACGGTTTGGACATGAACATGAAACGCCCTGATAAAGAAGTGGTTTCAAAGTCCAGACTCTCAGCTTCAGCTCCCTGGTTACAGCTTCTGTCGAGATGCAACCGCCATCATAATTGCAACCACATCAATAATCACAACCAGATCGGGACTCGCGTCACCCACAGATACGGACAAAAATAGAGAAGATATAACCTCGTAAACAGGCCTGGGTAGCTTTTTGGCATTTTTCTTGCGATGTTTTGATTCCCCACGATGGTTTTAGAGGAATTCAAGAAGCATGACTTGTGGTGTTGGAACATAAAACACATTTTTGGGGGACGAGCAAGAAACTGCTTCAGGTTACTTACACTGGAAGAAACGGAGCTCGAGTCCAGACACATTAAAACCATCAGTGCAGAGAACACCAACAAAAATCATTGGGTTGAGCTGATGTTTCCTGCAGAGGCCCAAACATTAATCCAGTGCATCAAAGACTTCCTGTGAACTGAGGATTTTGGTAAATATTAGGTTACTTTGTACATATAAACCTCATAATTACATAATTGCAGCTGAATAGTTCATCATTTTTAATAGATTTCAAGCTGGAAAACATGTTTACAGACATGTCAGTTGGCAACCATCAATTCTCTGTGTATAGAGTAGGAAAATGATGATTTATTTAATTGTTCTGTTTCCCATTTTTCTTTTGAAACATATACTCAATGTTACTCTACATGCAAACACTGGGACTCTCCCAGATGATGCAACAATGCTGTAGGCGTTATATTGTGGCCACCAGTTATTCCAGTATAATTTGAAATCATGTGTTCGTAATAGTGGACGGTTCAGAATGCTACAGTACCCATAATCCTCTGTGCCAGTTGCCATGGAGAAAAGGGCAGTCGGAGCCGTGAATCAGAGCTGTCAAAAAAGGCTGGATATTGAGTTTGCCAGGAGTCATTGTTAATCTTAGTTTAGAAGAAGAAGAAGAAGAATATATCACATGGTGAAACTGGTACTCTACATTCAACCCATCCCGAGGGAGCAGTGGGAGCAGATCTGAGCCAGTGCCTTGCTCAAGGGCTGGAGAATCAACCTAATGTGCATGTTTTGGTGGTGGTGGGGAAAACCAGACTACCTTGAGGAAACCCTGCACACAGAAAGGCCCCAGTGAGACGGGAAACTGGGACCTTCTTGCTGTTGGCCACTGTGCTATTTTGAGAAGCAGATATTTTCTAACACACACAAGTCACATTTCTACTGTGTTTCCATCCAGTTTCTTCTTCTTTCCTCTTCTTCGTCGTCTTCTTCTACGTCTCTCAGAGGAGAAACGGCTCATCAGTCATGTGACATGTTCGCTGCGTCAGAACTTATTCAGATCTCCCACCATCAAGTGTTTCTGTCTCCATCGACCATCATTTTTTTTTATCAAAGCTTCATGATATGATGGAAACACGACTATTGTCCGCGGAAAAGATGAACAGGATTTCTACTTCTGGAAGCAGAGGTGGCTGAAATAGACAGACATAACTCTCTAAGTTTAGTCAGCTATAATCATTGTTAATTCTCAGAGTTTTTCCAGAACATGCATCGTATCACTCACATGCAAATTGGTGCCATTTCTGAGCAGCTTAACTTATCCTGAAAATAACGATGTACGAGATGCCGAGTGAAGACATGAAGTGACTCTGCCAAAAGCCTCATTCAGGTGTGACCAAACCACGAAGGAGCCTTCAGTCTGAGGAGGATAAGAACACACAGGGTGCACCACATTCTGGACCAATCAGCTTTTGAGGACACGTCAGCCGACGCTCTCTGATTGGACATCGATTAATGAAGCTTTCCTACTCGGACAATAACGTCCTGCAGCTCAGCGCTGAACACGCAAAGACGGAAAAATAGACTCTCATTGCTGCGTGTCAGGATTATTTCTGTTTGATCTTGACCTTCGAGATGTTTTATGTAAATATCGAAATAAAGTTTCATGTTTATCTTTTCGCCCTATCGGCTCTCGTCCCACGTTACAAGGCTGCAGAGTGTGTGTGAGAGACACAACACACTGAGCCTCTGTGTCGCTGCAGAAAAGGTAACATGAGAGTGGCAGGGATATAGACTTTCTCACACACACACACACACACACACACACACACACACACACACACACTGCAGAGAAAGCTTCTTTGTTGGTTTCAGGTCTAAATGTTGCAGCTTTGTGCTGTTGTGAATCTCAGAGGAACAAATGTCACTGAAGTCCACTTTGAGAAACATTTAAAGGATTCCGTGTTCATTGGTGATCACAGTGATGAGAAGTTAGATGTGATTTATTCATGTTTTAATAATAATGTCAGTGCAGTCATTCCAACCTACAAAACTTGGGACTCGAGCAAGACGTTTTTTTGTTTCTACCCCTCGTCCTATACATTTTTTTTATTTTCTTTTAATTGTATTTAGTTCAGAAGCTTCTTCTGCTTCTTCTTCTAATGCTTCTTTTTCTTTTAATGGTAATAGGATAGGAATGTTATATTATACATTTCTATGCATCACTAGAAATACATTTTAAGGTGCCCGACCTAGTTGAAAAAACCCCGTCCAACATCCCGACACACTCACACACCTCTCTTTGTTTCCTCGTCACGACCAGCCGTCCTGTCGACTCACAGCAGACGTTCACGTCTTTGTGAAGCTGAATTATTGTCATCATGTTTCTGGTGTCATTGTGTACTTGTGCTTTGCTGTCTTTGATGTCGGGAATGTTCAGCCTCTGTTGTCTGGCTGGAGACGAAGCAGACGTGACGCTGAGTTACAGACGGTCACTGTTCAAATATTTGGTTAATGATGATGATCTGACTGATGATGAAGATGACAGAGATGTTTGACTCCAACAAAGAAACTGTTATGTCACTCGCTTACACACACAAACCTCAAACCTCTACATTTAACTAGCCCCACACTGCAGCTTCCCAACACTGACACACACACACACACACACACACACACACCCTGTGGTGCTGAAGTGTGTGTGTGTGTGTGTTTGTGTGTGTGGTTGTGGTCGTGGTGAACTGAGAATTGTTCAGTGATAATCACCGTGGTAAACCTCCTGCAGCCTGGCTCCGCTACAAACATCTCTGCTCTTCTTACTCACTCTTTTTTTCATCGCTTCCTCTCTTTCTTCTTCTCTTTGTTCTGCCTTCTGCTTCACATCTTGGTGTTGAACCCTGAGTGCTTTTTTGGCACGGAGGGTTGTCTCTTATCCCCCAGTGTCCTAAAAAAGGTGGGCACCAATTTGCCAGGTGACACTTGTTTATCCTTTGAGATAATTCCTGATTTAAATCACATATTTGGTCATTTTAGACTGTATTAAAAACCAAGAATTTAGTGGCATATAATGGTAAGTTTGCAGATTGCAACCAACTGAAAACCCCTCGTTTCATCCTTCTCTATGGTGGAGCCTAAAAAGTCCCTCTCTCGAGCCAGCGTTTGGTTTGTCCATCCTGGGCTACTGTAGAAATATGCCGGACTATGTGAAGGAGGACACCCTCCCTCTGTAGATTTAAGAAAGCTCAACCCAAGGTATCCAAGGTATTTATCACCATTCACAATTTCCAAAAGTTCCAAGTTGTCAGTCGTCTGGTTTTGTCTGACCAACAATCCAAAACCAAAGATTTTTAGTTTACAGGCACAAAAATCAAAGAAATGCAACAAATCCTCAAAGCCGAGTTGGTTTGCTGTTTCGTTGTGTTCGGCTGTTCCTCCACTTTCTGAACGAACTGAAACGGGAGAGAAACTGAAGTCTAGTTTATATTTAAACACACAGTATGTAATTTCTGTGACTTGGCATCTTTGAATCAAAACAACAGTGGCAACGTGGGATGATGAGATTTCTTTGGGTTTGAACATTTGTTGGATACATTTGGGATAACGTTACTATCCAACTGAACGAAGTACATAACTTAGATCTTTGACGCAGAAATGTTAAATATAATATCTTGGAATATACATTTTTATGTTTGCATGAGAGTTGATAAAACAAACCGACCTCAGGGTTTATTTAAAAGCTTTCTTGGAGCTTCAGTGACTATAAATGCACTCTTACGGCGGCTGAAATGCTCTTTGTTCTACCTAAACGCACCTCGATGAACTTGTTCCCTCCATCACTATCGCCTCACCTCTGTTCTATTCATCCTCCTCTTCCTCCTCGCCACATGGCCGCTCTGGTTTTTTGATGACATCATAACCTGGGAACCAGCAGGGTGAGGTCATGCAGGGCTAAATGCTGCAGCGTGTTTGTCAGTGTGCGTCCTGTTTATGTGTGCAGACGTAATGCCAGATGTGTGTGTGTGTGTGATTGTGTGTGTGTGTGTGTGTGTGTGTGTGTGTTAATGACAGGGATACTCGGCTCTCTTGTGGTTCTCATGTTTTCATCTTTCTTCTGCTCTTTCTTTGCATCAAACTTTGTCGAGCTCTGTATTTCTAGCGGAAACTGGTTTATTACGTACGCAGCGGTAAAAACTTATTTGATGTGTAATTTTATTTTCTTTCCTGGTTCCTGTTGAAGCTTCATTCTGAAACTACTCAAGTCTAAAATGCTGCAGCTAATTATTATTTTTTTTATCGAATAATCTTCAGATTATTTTCATAATTAAACAATTATTTAGCCTTTAAAATACTTTTTTTTTTGTCCAAAACAGTCCAAAAACCAATGACTGTGCATTTACTGTCACTGTTAACAAAGAAAAGCAGAAAAAGTCCTCACATTAAAGAAGATGGAACCGGCAAATGTTCGACATATTGGCTCGAAAAATGTCTGGAACAAATAATTGAATACCAAAGTAGTTGGCTTCTAATCTTCTAATTGAGTAATCAATTATCCGACTGATCACTCAAACACAGTGGACCACAGTGGGTTTCAAATTCTATCTCAATCATAAAAGAATCTGTTGCTCAGATTTCAGAATCACATTCGGGGCTGAATGAGGTCTGGCACCACATCTACTGAACTCCTGACCCCCCTTTCGAGGCCGTTCTCGGCCCGAAATCCTCTGCCAAGGTTTCCCTGTCTGTTCCTAGAAGCCCTTCAACAAACACTGGACACTCTCCAGTTTTTATCATTTGACCTTTTTTTTTAGTTTTTTCTTGGTTTGTTCACTTCTTTGATTCCTTGTGAATGAGTCTGCAACACATGAGAGCGAGTTTTTCTTCCTCTTTGATCCCTCTCGCTTCATCTCTGCAGCTGTTTGAGTCCAACCAGTGACCAGATTAAAGAGAGAGCGAGACAGAATGACACACGCTGTATATCTCGCTCGCCCCTCATTAACCGAATCAAAGACATTGAAAGCCTCTTGCCTCCTTCGCTGTGTCTGTAATCTGGGCTTTTCCTCGGTGGGATCGCCCCCTCTGAGCTGCTGCTGCATGACTCATGTGACTCTTATTAAGCTGCACCGTTATTACAGCAATGCATCATGCGATGATGTCATCAGTGGGTGCCACGGTTTGGGAGTGCCGACATGATGCTATGGGGGAAGACTGCTGACTCGTCTGGAAGCGCTTCCCGTGTTCGACCTTGAAGGCAGACTTTAGGTGATCAGTCATTTTTACAACAACTTAAACCCCCACAGGAAGCCTAAAGGGTCAGTTCACATAAATTATTAGAAACATACTTTCTTGCTTGCCTCTTGTCACAGCGAGCCATGTTGATGAAATGTCTGCCTCCACCCCAGTACAAGGGTGGTGAAGTTCTGCTGCTCAGCGCATTAAAAATGAGATATTTTCACATGACTCATGATAAAACGCAGAACATACTATGAACTGTTGACACCAGAACTATTTCTTCAGGAGAAATTGGTTCCATCCATTCCCCTCTATTGTGTAGAGGACAACTTTTACATGATCAGCAAGATTCAAAACATCTGAAAGTAAAGTTGAAATATTCGGAGATAGCTGGCTGAGCTTCAGTGATGGAATGTAACCAAGAACATTTCTGTTCTCCAGAACAATTTTGAGGGTACTGTTGTTGAATATGTACTTTTTTTTTTTTGCTCCACTACTTGTATTGAATAACTTTAGCTGCTAATAAGGTCACTTTGCCGGTTACAAGCTGCATCAGAGCCAAAGAAATGTTTTAATAAATGTATTTCATCAGCCATCAGATAAAATCAAAAGAAATATACTCTTTCATTCTATTACAAAATCGTCCAGGCTGATTATTGTAATGGTCACATGCATGTTAATATTTGTATAATTTTACTTACTTGAATTTAAATACATGAAATATCACATACTCAAAGACTTGTACTCATAAGTAAAGAAGTATTTGTGTGAATTTTTCACTTTTTTTCCAACATCTTTTCTTTAACTCAAGAGACTTCCGGGTATTTTTAACAACACTGCTGAGCAACACGTTCGTGGTCTGTTCGTGTTTTAATGGGCATCACACATGCAGCAGTGTTTGACACACGACAAAACACCTTTTACTAATTGGTCAGCCCACCAAGCAGCAGCCTATTGAAGCTACAGTTCCTCATTTTTAGGAAATACACTGAGCTCAGCTTCTGTTTCCCTCATTCTCAATGGCATAGAGTACTAAGTTAAGAATAAATGTTAACGTGTATTGTCATATTTTACAGTGTATATAGACATATGTTGGTTGGTATGTACCAGTAAATATAATGTTTAGCCAAAGCTGTGGCACATAAAGTTAAAAACAAGCATGACATGATGTTAACTGATCTTTAGATGATGATGATGATGATGATGATGGTCTTCACGGTTGAATTGTTGAGATGTGATCATTGTCAGAGCACAGAGGAGTGATGTCATACACATCGAGGTGTGTGTGTTTATAGAAAGTGTACTTTTCAACCTCAGTGTGTTGAGTGAAAGATGTGTTAATAACTGACCTGACATCAGTTTGAAAAGTGTGTTTAGGGTTTAAATTGAGTGTTTGTTGAATAACGTTTAACGTATAATGAGAGGGTGTGTGTGTGTGTGTGTGTGTGTGTGTGTGTGTGTGTGTGTGTGTGTGTGTCTTTTGTTCCTTTGCCACCATCCATTGAGTCCTCGTAGGGGAGGGAGTGTTGATGGGTGTGTGTGTGGAGAACGGGGGGGTGGGTGGGGTTATGATCTCACCATTAAGGAATGTGTGTGTGTGTGTGTGTGGGTCAAACCTCCTGTACACACACAGACATGCACACACACGGTAGCTCCACATCCTGTTTACCACTGCAGGTACCTCCTGCCCTCCATTTTTTTTAAAGGGCATTTCCACCTCACAGTCACTTTCCCCTCCAGACTTTCACATTGTTCTTCAGCTGGAAGGTTTTTTTTTATCCTAATGGCAATTTAACGATGCTCTGCTGCAGCTGGTGGTGAAATAACTGACACATGATGTCCAAATCTGGCAGAAGGGTGTGAAAACTTTTTTCAAATCCAAAAAGGACCGTACCACGATTTTTTTTTTCCCTCTACCTGCTTCAAGCTGTGTACCTAAAGTCACACTATTTTGTGAATCCTGATGCATTGTTGTCCCGTCTTCCACACCGCCTGTGGTTACTGTTTATTAATGTATGGTATTAAAATCTGTCATTAGACTCTAAAAACCTACTTTACGCTGCCTGTTTGGCACCAAACAGTACCAAAGGGCTAGATACTTTGCTTCAGGAGTTGTTATAGACTAAAAACAGAGCTAAATAGAGGAATGAATATTGGACTTGGGTTCATCAGGTGGACACGAACATGATTTTAACGAGACAATACTGTTTTGTGTATCAGCTGGATGTGTAAAAAAAGCAACACTTTGCTAAGAAGTTCTGCATATCAGCATCAAAGCTGATGAACACAAAGTCATTTATTACAAGTTTAAATGATATTTGACAAGTTTTGCTTTGTTCACAACTGGGTTACTCATTTTAACTTGTGAATAAAGACTCCAATCTGACCTGAAAACTTGAAAATAATCTTAAACACACTTACACACACATGTTTCTTGAGCTGCAGTGTGACAGGGTGCATTGCCACTGCCATCAGGGTTGCAATGAGGGGGTATTCTATACTTGGGTGGTACGTTTTGAAGAACGTCCGCATGAAAGCCAAGATCCGAGGTTTCCCCGCAGAACATCGCTTTAACAGAGAGACGATCAGTTTTATTCACTTTACCTGTCAGTGGTTTTCATGTTAGTTAGATTGCATTTATTACATTATAGATAAACACACGAGTGAGTGAACACTGAAGTGAAGCTTGATGATGTATGATGACAGTAGCGTCAGACTTGAAAGAGTCACGATATGTGTTGTATTACTAAACAGATTCGATGGCGTGTCCTCACTGCGGCTGCTGGTTTGGGACAGTACATTGTTTTCAGGTGCATGTTGGCTGACATAAGTGTGAGGTTCGGCCTCAGGCGTCGACCGTTCTGTGCCGTTCAGCAGTAAATTGTTGGGTAGGAAGCAGAACATGTGTGTTTGTCAGACGCCGATGTAGTCATCGCGTGAAGGAACAGCTGTTGTAAGTGAGACAGCGGTTTGCCTCTGAGGGCGAGAGACATAGAGAAGAGTGAGGGAGCGAGAGAGGGGCTGGGATTCAACTGTCACAACAGTGTGAGCTACAGTTACCTGACAGAACGTTCCAGTTAACTCACCTGTAGGCCAGGTGTGACTGGACCTCACAGATGAATGTGTGCGTTTCAACAGTGGACTGAGAAGAGCGATTCTTAGTACCTTAACTTGTATTAGCTTCTGAATGTCTTTGCCAATGAACAGAAAAGTCAAGTAACTACCTTTTATACCAACATCCAAACTGTAATTCTGACAATAAATCTCCTGTGTGAGAATAGTTGTGTAATGTGTTCTAGACAGAGGTTCAGTCCCTGGCGGACTTCTCAAATCCACACAGCTGGAACATCACGGTGTGAATATCAGAGTGACAGTTTTGAAAAGTTACAGAAATGGTGGGAGACGGGCCTCGACTAATCCTTCACAGAGAACCTGTGGGTGGGATGGCTGTTTTTTCAACCGTCTGATGAGCTCTTCTGAAGGAGCCTACCTGCAGCTTCATCCCCGCATGTGTACAACATGATGTCACTAAGTGAAATTGGTGTTGACGCTGAAAAAACGTCACATGATTGACCACAAAGTAGACAACGAGGTGTCTCTCGACCTGACATATGGGGGTGTGTGAATTAACACCTGGTAATACATCAGTAAACATGCCAGAATTAGACAAAAGGCTACTTTTCATCTGTAGTCCCCAGGCCAAGGTGTTGAGAGACTTCTGCGAATATGTAAGACAGTGACAAGAAAAGGCTGCAAGACCACAACGAAGACAAAACAGGACAGATTAGTCCTGTATCTTACGTCATTTTCATAATGGGAAACATGAAAAGAACTTGTGGAGGCCCTCAGGGATCCTGTTTGGGCTTCATCTTGTTCTGCAATGCTAAAGAGTCACTTACGGACTTCCACTTTTGCTTCACCGTCAAACTGACATTTAATTCCCTTATAATCTCCTCCCAGCTGTTCCGTAGTAACTGATTGCATCTGTGCCCGGGTGAAGTAACATCATACAGATGTTAAAAATTACGTCTAACTCTCATAACCCTTCCTCAAAAAGTTCTGCCGTTTTTAAGTCTTCTTCCTTTTGTCCTTTGGTCGTGTGTCGCTTGAACTATTGGCTTCATTGCTATGCTGCCTCCAACAAGTACCAGAGGTACCATCCATTGGGTTTTCCCAAAACCTGCAGAAATACAGCCGAGCACAGAACAAAGGCTCCATCCATGTTCGTATGAATAATTTATGTTGAGCCTTTATGGACCACAGTTCGATTCTAAATAGAAAATCTATCAAAATAAGCTCTAAATTTTTTTCAACGAAATCAGAGGCAGAACAATGATGCTGACAGCACAACTAGCTTAGCGGTAGCCTGCAGCTGCACTTCCACTTATCGACTGGCTGGTCCTGGAGGAAACTCTGAAAAAGAAAAATATACCCAACATCAGAGATCCATTATTGATTTGTTTGGGATGATAGTTTACTCAGGACAGATTTGAGCAACCAGACTTCGTAACAAACAGAGTTTCTGTCTTTTGTTGTTTGTCGTGGAATCATTGAAACCTTTACCTTTGGTGAATCTTATTTGAACTTGCATAAACATAACCTGCAATAAGATTTCAAGATGAGGTCTGTCGTTGTAAAATATAGAATGAAAAATGTAAGCCACAGTTGTCAGAGGATCGAACCAATAATCTCTTGATTTTTACAAATTAAAAATCAAGTTGCACTAGTTTAATATGAGCATGGCCATGTGGACTATATGTATAATTTTTATCGAATCAAACATTAAGATTAAAAGTCTAATCGAACATTGAATTTGGAGTATTGTGACACCTGATGTGAGCTAATGAATCTCAGATTAGTTTGATCTGATGGAGCAGACTGTTGGTTTCACAGAGCAGGTATCACTGTAGTCTGCTGCCGGCTCATTATGTTACTTCCTGTAGCAGAGAGGGTGTGCCATGCTGATAAGAAAGGCATTTTGTTCCAACCCGATTCACCTTTACACACAAACACACACACACACTTTGTACGTGCATACACTCCGACTTTATCTCTCTCCCTCACTTTCCGTTTCTCCTCATACACATTCTTTGTCTCTCCTAATACAAACTTAAACCCTTCCAGCCCCCACTTCTCCATTACAGTTCTTGTTGCCTGGGTTATTGTTGTGTCTCCATGGCGACGTGTCAACAATTCAGCGGGTACCTGCAGCGATAGCGGCCCGGCCCGAGCGGCTCAAACGCTATTTGTCTGACGCAGATCCGGGCCGGAATAAACGGCGACCTTTTGTGAATGGATTTGAGGACAGATAAATCTCTGAATGAACGAGGAGGCGACTGTGGTGTGTAATGCTCCGGAGAGGGCGGGGGAGATGTGGTAAATCTCCTCTGTGAGAATTTAAATGGTTGTAACACACAGTACAGAATCAGGTGCAGATCGGTAGACGAGGGGGATGCTGGTTCAGTTCTCACCTGGACCATCCATGAAAACATATGAAGTACCCAGAATCACACTCGAGTAAAAGTATAGATATCATGTTAAGATATTACTTTGGTGGAAGTGAAAATAATCTATATGAATACAGTACAGAACATTTCCCCTCCAGCTCCAGTCAACATAACAGAACATAAAAATCTGACAACAGTTGTCATCTCGCTGATCACTGCTGCAGTCAGGCTGATAAATAGGAGTGAAGATTAATCCACTTTTTAATCCCAAAAGTTAAAAAGTAGTCTCTGAGCTCTCCTCCCGTCTGTAAATGGCTCTGGATCAGAGCAGAATCAGACGTGGTTCTGGGCGTTTCTACCTCCAGAAGTTCTGGCTCTGCACCTGACTCATCAATCAAGAAGGCTAAAGGAGTTTTTACAGGAAAAACACAAGCGAGCGCAGTAAAGAGAGGATCAGCATTTGATTTGTATGGATACCAATACATTAACATATTTTTATAGAGGTTCCCAAAACTATATGCACTGGATATGATGCTGCCACGACCTTTGTTGGGGTCGTCATCAAGTCTCCTTTAACCACAAGTCCATGGTCCACAAGTGAGAATGTTAAGTTGGGCTCGGTGCGGTCAAGTGCCGTCAGGACCCTCCCATTGACACGATTGTGTTTAACAAAGCCAGACACTTCCTTTTAAGACATGAAGGATATGACTGATGGTATTCGGCATTACCTGCCCAGGTGTGTGTGGGTTAATGTTTGTTTTCTTTGGACCAAACCCAGAACATTACATCACTGTTTTGTTCACTTGGACTGTGTAAAATATTAGCTGAAGATTCGTCTCTGTAGAAGATCAGCGGCTGCTGTCAAAGAAACAGAAAGCTGAAATTTCTGTGTCCTCAGACCTGAGAGTCACATGAGGAGGATGAAGAGGTCAGGTTTTAAACAACAGGAAACAAGGCTGCAGATTAATAGAGCTGTTAAATACCTCTGGAGCACACACACACACACACACACTCTTGTCGATTCCACTCTTGTGTGTTTTTGTTGTTTTGCTGTCCTTCCATCATAGTTTTGACTCGCTGCTTTTAAGTTATAACACCTCCCCCTCTTTGTCTCTCTCTTACTCTCGTTCTTTATGTGAACAATAGGCTGCCATGGCAATAACCCCGTTACTCACAAAACTGTGTCGGCAAGGACACACACACACGCACACTCATATACACTCTCATATACACAGTGTGTAGTTCCCTTTATGATCCTCAGTGCTTCGGATGAACGGTCTGAATGAAATTAAGTTCAAGGACAAAAGATATTTTAGTAAATAGATACATTTTAAAACAGTAACATTTTAGAACCTGGTCTGATGGCACCACAGCTGTGGTTCTCCACATCTGAGAGTCCAAACACACCAAACTAATCAGAGAAATCACAGTGACGAAGACCGACTGTTATGTCGCCTCACATCGCCCGTGTCTTTGACCAGAAAGCTGCACTGGAACGCACCGTGAGGCCTTCAGCCGCCAGCAAACTAGCTCGTGCGTTCTGCCTGCGTCAGAGGAAATACCTCTCCGTGCCACCAGGTGACGATATGCTGTATTCGTCAATCAAAAAGAGCGACCAGAAGACTCATGACTTCATATTCAAACTGTTGTTAAGATGTGAGATGAAGATAAAAGTTACAGTGAATGTAGAGCAACAGAATGTAAAAGAAAAGAAAAATCACATCCCCACTGGCGACCCCTCAGATTTTCCACGACCTGCTTATCTTAGTTTTTTCCTCCCCCCATTATTTGTTAAAACAATGGGGGAAAATGTCTAGTTGTTTGTTTGACCCGGCCATAACCCAAGGACTGTTAAACTGGTGACAATGGTGTCCATGAAAGGTCAGGGACCGTGCACCAGATGTTAGTGAGGAAACCATATAAACACTTTGTTTGTACGCATGTTGCTTGGGGTCACGTAAAAACCAAAAGAAAAATTGTTGTCTTTTACTGTTGAACATCATTGTTGATGAAAATGAATCCAGCAGAATCTTACTTGGACGAGGTCATATTGTAAAGTTTTACTCGCGTTACATTTAGTCTTGTTAGCGACTTCCTCACTCTCCGAATGTCCTAAAGCGACAAATGAACGGCACGACTGGTTGAATAAAAGAAAGATTTCTCTGGGTTAGAACAAATGTTGGAAACACTAATGGAAGTACAAAACATGACAAATTAGATAAGTAAGGTCTCATTGTTTTTAGATATTTTAATGCAGAAGTGTTGCATATTATATCTTTATCCTTTTCAAAAACATCCACTTCATTTCAACTTTAGCTCTTAGCTCGTAGCTCTTCACCTAAGTGTCCCGTGTGTGTGTGTGTGTGTGTGTGTGTGTGTGTGTGTGTGAGAAAGGCCGCTGACTGGCGCTCATTGACAGGATGTTTGCTGGGGAGGTGGCTGGCGGTGACACACACCCACACACTAACTCACGCAGGTGTGGCAGATCAACCGGAGAGGGCAAAAGAAAGGAGGGAAGAGAAGGAGGGAAGAGAAGTGTGGGGAGGAAGGGGGGAAAGCCACAGAGAGATTGGAGAGAAGTGTAACGTAAAGACATCAAACAGGTGGAGAAGTGAAAAGGGTGTAAAGAGTGTAAATGAGTGACAGGAGTTGAAAAAGAGACAGAAACGCAAAGAGATAAGAGTGTGTTGAGTCTGGCAGCTGAGGCAGAGATTAGGAATGAGGAAAGCGGTATGTCGCAACCTCTCTGCTACATATGTGTGTGTGTGTGTGTGTGTGTGTGTGTGTATGTCAGAGAGAGTGTGTGTGTTTGTATGTGTGTGTGTGTTGAAGAATATCCTCCGTCACTCACCGTGTTGTGTCACCCGTGGGTGAGGCAGCGGTCTCCCAGAGCTCCACCTAAAACCTGAGTTGCTGAAACATGTTTGGGCCACAGCTGGCCCGCTGACAGTGAGGCAGAGCTGGAGACTCACCAGGTGGATTTCTCAAACACACACTCGAACACTGCGAGGACACGACACGGTTACATAAGAGAGCGGAGACGGACATAATTTGGTAACTGTGAAGGTGTGGAGGCTCTGGACGAGATCGTTTACTGATACGTTCTGTTAGAGATCTATGATTCCAGTTATATGGACCGTGAAGTGTGTGGTGGCCTGTAGAAAGTGTTGTTGTTGGATTATTTTTACAACTATGTGGGCTTTATTAGATAGGACAGCAAACAGGATGAAAGGGTGGGGTGATGCAGCAGAGGGCTGCTGGTCCAGGACTCGGCCTCTGTGCAGTTCTGCATTCTTAGAACCGATACCGATAAAAGGAAGTAAAATATTCTGATATTCATGTTTCGGCCCGTATAAAAACATGTTTTGCGCTGATATTTTACCATTAAACAACTTTACTTTACTTTACTTGACACCAGTGCACTGAAGCTATGAACTCCATTTGGTGTTTGATAATTAAAGATTTCATCAAGCATCTTTTACTGGACTATAATATCTGAAAAAGAAGGGTTTTCATATCAGCATATCAGGCAACATACAGGACTAAAACGACATATTTGTGATAGACCAGTATCAGCTAAGAGATATGTCGGTAGTTTTTATGAAATATGATATTAGGCTTATTGTGCTTCAGGGGAAAACAGTCAGAGGTGATTTGTAACACAGCAGAAGTCACATATTTCATGAATAAGGAGAGTGATGTCAAACGAGATGCGTCAGGATCCGTCTGAATAATTTCTTGCGAACATTCTCTGAATCAGAGCTGCGTGTCGCAATGTGGGGAACAAAGTAGGCGTGTAATGATGAAATGATACACATCTGGAAACTGATCCGAGTCAGAGACGCATCTGTGTCACTGTACAACCCCGATCAGAGCCAACACATCCGGGAGAAACTCAAAACAAGAACTTGCAGATTCTTCTAGTTCCCATGCCACGTTCTCTCGCTCCACTCCTGAGGTTGTGGCGCGTGCGTGTGTGTGTGTGTAACTCCCCCCTCCAGCTACGTTACCTGCTCACATACCTGCTTCAAACCAAATGTTGGACTGACATGTGTGTGACACCTTTTACATCACATCTTCAAAGCTCTGTGGTGCTCAGGAGGCAGAGGGGCTCATCCGCTAATCACAGAGTTGTCCTGTCCAGATGTTGACGTGTCCTTGAGGCGTAACACTGAACCCAGAGCTGCTCTGGATTGCAACAAGTTCTCTTAAATGTAAAATATTTATCTCATTTTATCAATAAAACTGCTTTGTGTCAGTGAGTAGTGGTTCTGTTTAAACTCTGACATGGTGCTCTGTTTTTTATTTTTTATTTTGAACTTTAGAAGAATATCATCTAGGGTTATTTACCACAATCTTTATCTCCGACTTCCTTGACATATTCAGCCTCAACATCGGGCGTCGAGCTACTTTGACGCAAATTGTAATAAAGTTTTATTGTTATTGTAGACGAGAGATTAAAAATGACTGGAATGTTTTGTCTGCTTCACTCTGAACTCGGTGTGCAGCAGCCAAAGATTAGCTTATATTACCGTGTGTGTGTGTGTGTGTGTGTGTGTGTGTGTGTGTGTGTGTGTGTGTTCTGGTGTGAGGTACCAGCTGGTACAGTGAGGTCTGGTTAATGAGAAGCATTGACCCGGCAGACTCTGCTCTCTGCTCTGCTTTTAGAAGGTTAAATGAAGCTAGCGGCCACTTTGTCACTGACTTCTAGCCAGTTGTTTTGTTTCACAGGTCAAACTCGCACAATTTTTCATCCCTGTTGTAGATAAACGTAATCCTGTGGGGGTGAGGGGCCAAACAGCAGACTGAAGCTGTGGCGTTTTTAAAAAATGGATGTTGGCAGTTAAATGTTACAGACTTGCAGGAAGTGAAATGATCTCAACTCCTTCTCATTATTTTCTCTCCCTCATCATGTGGACATAAATTTGATTGAACTGAATTAAGCAGATTTCCATACTTAAACATTTGAATGTGTTTTTCCTACCTTCAAGGTGGCCATTGAGTTATTTTTAACTCAGTCGTTGCTTTCCTGCTGCTTTCTGGTCCCAGTCGGTGCTGTTGTGACGCTTCAGGACTGTGGTTCTTTGGGTTGTGTAATCTCTAGAGTAGTACGTGAATCTGACCTCAGGTCTGTTTGTTTCTCTCCTTCAGACTCTAAAGCCATCGTGGATGGGAACCTGAAACTGATCCTGGGTCTGATCTGGACTCTGATCCTGCATTACTCCATCTCTATGCCAGCCTGGGAGGGCGAGGATGAAGAGGTAACATCCGGATTAGTTTTATTAACTTCTGTTCATCTGAAGACGCCTCAGGACAAAAAACCCCCAAACATTTAATGATGAAACCTTTGTTAGAAATCAGAGAGAAAATGGAGAGCAAAATAAATACTTGACTGATTGTATGAGGGCTTTGTTTTCGTTTCTTTTCTTTCCAGTCGGAGTCAAAGACACCTAAACAGCGTCTGCTGGGCTGGATCCAACACAAAGTCCCTGATATGCCAATCAAAAACTTCAGCCAGGACTGGAGTAACGGCAGAGCACTGGGAGCGCTGGTCGACAGCTGTGCACCAGGTACGCTGAGTCTCTGAGAGTCTGTGAGCTATTAGGCCACTTTGATAACAGGAACTTTCTAAGAGGACCAGGAAACTTTTGAAGAAATCCGGAACTTAACTTGTGTTTGACAGAAAGAACCGCAGAATAAATTCAGTTCCAGCTGCGATAGAACTTGAGTACAGCTTCTTCCATGAAACAAGGAAGTTCTCGAGTATTTATATTGGAATGCAAGTTTGACATTTCTTGATTTTTGTTCATGTTGAAGACAGAGTTTAGTGTCGATGCCAGCTGCGTGACTAATTTCCAAAAAAAAGGGAAGAGAAACAAGATTTCGTTTTTAAGGGATTTCCTTCTTGAGCAGATATAAATAACAATCACTCAGCAGAAGATCAACTAACAACTGAGTGTGTTTCATTATCTGGCATTTTCCAGTATTGAAATAAGAAGCAAAGACAGATGATTTTGTCCAAAGAGGTTTATGGGGTTTTTTTCAAATATGTTTCATTATTATGTTGATAGAAGAGGACAGCTGTTAAACATCTGCTGCAAGAAAATCTTTTTTGAGCCTTTACATCAGTGACAGACGCAATAATACCCGAAACAAAATTAAGATTTGTTTCCTTTTTAAAGGTCCCGGTTACAGTTAAAGACCCCCTCTACACATTTTTTTGGATGAACAGTATATATCATTTTGATTCAGATAATTTTTTTCTCCTTGAAATTACATTTACTCACGATTTCTTACTAAATTCTAGTATGCAGATACGTGTCATTTCTAAAGTGTCACATCTGGACACAGGACGTCTCCTACAGAACTTCACTCTAAATTCCATTCTCAGTGTTTCTGCACTGAAGGCTTCTAAACTATGTCACAAATTACGCTCATAAAAATCATCCCTCTTAAAAAAATCAGATTTTCACTGGGCTGAAACTCAAACATTGAATTTGGTCGTTTGCTGGATCTCATTGTTGCAGTATTTTCTCAGCTGTTGTGTCTCTGTACGTTGTTGAAGTTGACAGTGTTGTTGTGCGTGCTGTTTGCAGGCCTGTGTCCCGACTGGGAGACCTGGGATCCAGTGAAACCAGTGGAGAATGCCACTGAAGCCATGCAGCTGGCTGACGACTGGCTGGGCATCCCACAGGTTAGATTCCCCTCTGACGCTGCCGTCTGCTTCATCACTGTGACCTTTAACCTTTAACATGTCCATGCACTTCATGGTTATCATTTCAAGACAGGCTAATAGACATTATATAATGAAAACTGAATGTAGAAAACTTAAAATAGATTTATACCAAGTTTTATGAACCTGTTGGCATGCTGTGCTCAGTCAAAACCTTCCCGCAGCTACTTCACATTAGAAGTCCTCCAGCCGATAAGTGTCTGAATGCGTCTCTCGGATAATTCATACGCGTAGCGTACGCACAGCGGTGTTTAAACGTTTGCTTTGCATCTTATTTCACCTGCAAATATCTGACAAACATCGCACGTCCTGCGTTTTCTCTGCATCACGCAGCTCAGTAGAGGCAGAATGTGCACCGCTGTGAGTTTTCTCCGGAGGTCGAAGGTCGCCAGCAGCATCTCACACAGATGTGTTTGGTTTCCTGATTGTTCGCAGCGGAGGAAACTCACTGAACCTGAGCTTGTTTTTTTACACACTGTTGTTTGAGGCCGAAAGGATTCATCCTGCAGATTCATGAGCTGAAACGGAAATGTGTTATAATGACTTAACTAATGATTTTTTCCGGGGGCAGTCGGTCATTACAGAAGTGTTTGTCACTTTCAAAATGGGCGTTTTTTAAAATAATTAGTTAAAATGTCTTTCAACTGTTTCTCTGCAGATATGAAAACGATTCTTTTTCCTTAAGATTCTTCTTTGTGTTTACCTTGCAAAACAACCTTTGCTGTAAACATGACGAAACTTTGTTCTGCTCTGATCTCATTAATTATGAACCGAATGTTTTTTCTGTTACGGCTGCATGATGTTATGCTTCCTGTCAGTCAGCTGACACCCACAGGAAGGCTCCTCCTGAAATAACACGGCTCACAAACGTCAATGTCGCACCCATGATATTAATTCAGGGCATCTTTATTTGCTGATACATTCCAGTCGAGGTTTGACAGGACTTGCAAAGATTGCTTTAAAAATGCTTTACAGGATGTTGCACATGGTGATGACTGTAAAATGACACCGGTGTGACACAGAGTTCAGTGTCCTGGGCTGAACCGAGTTCCCTCGCAGCCACATTTCCCCCTAAAATCATCACTCATCTCCGTTTACGTCACACCTATGATTCACTGATGATGATTCACAGCCAATAAAAACGTTTTTATACCCGACGCTACTGAAAAAAAAATCATAAATGACTTATACCATTAAAGTTTTCGCTTACGTCACCCTCTTTTTAAGTCCTTTACTGTATGGTCAGTGTATGTGGACACTCCTGTCCACATCCTGCGGCACTTTTTTTTTCCCCGGTTGGCTCCTTTTTTTCCACTGAAAGGAAATATTAATGCTCGAGCTTGGAGTGTGTTAGACAATAATGTTCTTTCAACTTGAACCCACCGTACACAAAGCCAAATCCATAAAGAAATAGTTTACCCAGTTTGCGAGGAAGAACTTGACTGGTCTGCACTGAGCAGTGACCTCAAGCTCGTCCGGCACCTTTTGGGATGAACTGAAACTCCGACTATGATCGCCCAACATCACTGAAGCTCTTGTGGTTGAATGGGAGAAAATCTCTGCAGCCATCTCCCAAAATTAGGTGGAAAACTAGAAGAGTGATGGCTGTAGGAGCAGCAGATTAACGCTCCACACCTGACAAACTGGTGAACTTTATGACGATGATGAAAGATTTTTAAGATACAGTGTCAAGCTGCAAGCTGATCACGGTGAATTTCAATTATCGGAATGATCCTGATTGGGATAATTGTTAATATTCTCATGCTATTGTTCAGTCTGACATAGATTACTGCAACAAGAGGAGGCGCATCTTCACAGTTATTACACAATCCTAAACCTGTCACCACGGCTTGCCCTTTGTATCCCCCACAACAAAAGTTCATCCGGATGTGTGGAAATGTTCAACACCAGCACTTTGCACTGCGTCTCTGTTAGCACAATATTCTTTTATTAACTAAACGTAAGATCATGTGGACAAAGTATGTTTTAATGCCTTTTAAGTAATATTTATTTTTGGATGAGTTGTAGTTATTTCAGCTGGGATAATAGTGACATAACATTTTTAGTCCCATGCCCAGTAAAGATCTCGTCACAGCAGTATAACCTTTAAATGGCTTTACTCGTTTATATACAGCATCTTCCAAAATGACGTCAACCACAGAGATAAATATCACGGGACAGACAGTCAAACAGAAACTCTGACAGAAGACGATTCTGCATTTATCATCCTTCATTGGCAGCCCAAATCTGCTTTTAGGGATATTCAGGTATAATTTCCGACAAACCCCTGAACTTTCCGTGTGTGTGTGTGTGTGCTCGTGCAGGTGATCACTCCAGAGGAGATCATCGATCCCAGTGTGGACGAACAGTCGGTGATGACGTACCTGTCTCAGTTCCCCAAAGCCAAACTGAAGCCAGGAGCTCCCCTGAAACCCAAACTCAACCCCAAGAAGGCCCGCGCATACGGACCAGGTACACACACACACACGCGCGCACACACACACACACACACACACACACACACACACACACACACACACACAAACACACACTGAAGAGGGAAGGTACCATACCACGAATAAAGAAGATTCATACACAACAACATACAAACAAACATTAAAAGTAATCAACATTTTTGTTCATTTTCATTATATGTAGTCAAAAACATCTTCACGTAGCTTTTAGGTTACTTTTAAAAAAAGGTTTTTTCACGTCTGGGTGTTTACTGAGTAACACGAGAGCCTCCGTGTTTGTGACCTGTTCCTCTCCATGTGTTGACTAATGGGAACACTGGAAACACGGGTCTGTCTGACAATGTGAGGAAGTGAGCAGCTGTGAGACCAAACAAAGGACCTCACTCATATAAGACACACTCACACACAGTCACTCACACACACACACACACACACACACACACACACACACACACACACACACACACACACACACACACAATCAGCCTCAAACCGTAATTGTAACCCAGAGAAGGAAATCCCTGGAAACGGCTTTACTGAAAACACACACTCACAGCTCTGTTTCCAGGTGGTTGTGCTCCAACCAACAGCAACACTGCCTGTGAAACCTGTAAACACACTTTAAGATGTGAAATTGGTGGATTTACCCTTTAAAATGATCAGAGTGTGCCCATAATTAGAACCCAAGATGGCAAAACATTCAGTTAATTATCATTCATGAGAAAGAGCAGCAAGAAATGTTTGTCATTTAGATGAAAAAATGACTCAAAAACAATACATTTGAGAGCAAAACAGCTGTTAAATTACTGTCTGTGCAGATAATTGACTGATTGGTTTGATCAGTTCAGATTCCGATTGATTTTAAAGAAATACAATCATGCTGCCAAAGCACAGTAAGTAGTAAATGAACCTACTGAAGTGGACAGTGCGTACAAACAATACATAAAAAGTTTGATAATTTAATAATCTAAAGAAATGACAAATGGATAAATTGATATTTGAATTGATTGATTTGACTGACTGTATCTGATAACGTTCTCCTGTAGGTATTGAACCGACAGGAAACAGAGTGATGCGTCCTGCTGTGTTTACCGTGGACACGTTCAGCGCCGGTCAGGGTCAGATCACCGTCTACCTGGATCATCCAGACGGCACCAGAGAGGAAGTACGAACCAAATCCTCCTCTTCCTTTTTCTTATCTACTTCATTTCAGACTACAGTGTTTTCTCTCCTGTTAGATGACAGACCTGACACATGAATAACCTGAAAAACAAACCCTAACTTCTGTCTGTGTGTGTGTGTGTGTGTGTGTCGATCAGCTGAAGGCGCAGCCGAACGATGCCAAGCCAAAGACGTTCACCGTCACCTACATACCTCGAGTCATTGGACCGCACAAGGTGAGCTTCATTTCATTTTCTTTAAACATAATTTAAACAACAATCAATAGAATGACTAAATGTTTTTGGATGCACATATTATAAACACTTCTCTTTCCTTTAAATGTCTCTGAATATTTGTTGTTTTTGTTTCCTAGGTGACGGTGTTGTTTGCCGGTCAGCCAATTCCCAAAAGTCCGTTCGAGGTGAATGTGGACAAGGCGCTCGGCGACGCCTCCAAGGTCACGGTCAAAGGCCCAGGAGTCGAACCCGTGGGCAACGTCGCCAACAAACCCACCTACTTTGACATCTACACTGCAGGTCAGAGAAATCACAGAGACTCGAACTTAAAGTTTACCCACAGGACGATATTTTTG
Source organism: Sparus aurata (assembly GCF_900880675.1). Classification (NCBI taxonomy): domain Eukaryota; kingdom Metazoa; phylum Chordata; class Actinopteri; order Spariformes; family Sparidae; genus Sparus; species Sparus aurata. The sequence goes on along the minus strand of NC_044192.1, from coordinate 7,661,890 downwards.
GATAAGAATGCGAAGAAGCCTGGACTGGAGAGTCGAACATTGGCAGCTAAACCATTGCTTACTTTTGAACAAAAGAAAAAAGAAAATCCTTCTTCTTACAAATACAATTTTTAATCTAAAGCTGCTTTGTCGAGTTACCAATAAAAACATCAAAGATTTACTGTTGCAGATAAACTGTGACTGAATTTAAAGACCGACCTGTTAAAGTTTCCTCCTCTTGTCGTCCTCTCTGTAGGAGCCGGTACCGGAGATGTGACGGCCATGATCAGAGACCCTCAGGGCCGCCAGAACACCGTGGAGGTGATGATGGAGGATAAAGGAGACAGCGTGTATCGCTGCACCTACCGGCCCATTCAGGCCGGCCCACACACAGTTACCGTCACCTTCGGAGGGATGGTGATCCCCAAGAGCCCCTTCAGTGTGGATGTGGGACCTGGTGAGAACTCCAGTTTACTGTTTAAAAGGACTTGTAAACATGGTAGTCATGACACCATAATACATCACATAATCACCGCTTCATGTGTGTTTGTCCAGCCTGTATGCCGGGGGCGTGCAGGGCGACAGGTCGTGGTCTCCAGCCGTCGGGGATGAGGGTGAAACAGGTCGGTGACTTCAAGGTGGACACCAGAAACGCTGGCAGTGGAGAACTGAAGGTGCTCGTCAAAGGACCCAGTGAGTACAGTTCACACTGTCGAGGCTTTCTAGAGACACAAAGTGAAACCAGAACGTCTGCATTCTGTTCCTGAAGTGAGAAAAGGTCATTCATTGTCATAGTGAATGATGGGAGCTGTAGTTTTTTGTCATGCTAGCAGCGTGGCTCCAGGGATGGCGCTGTTTGTCAAACACTGACAGAGGTGTCAAACATCCACACAGTCTTTACTCAAGTAGAAGTAAAGATACGTGTGTAAAAACAGACTCTAGGAAAAGTAAAAGTACTGATTCAACTTCTCTATTTAGTAAAAGTAATAGAGTACAGGCCCTGAAATGTATTTAAGTATCAAAGTAAAACGTTTCCCGCTGAAGGACATTTCTGGTCAAAGCTAACTGAAGCTCACGTCATATGAATATAATTCAAAGACTATTAAACGTAAAGGTAGAATCAGTAGGATTTGTCCAAGCTGTCCTTAAAATGTCGACGTATCACTAAATTAATACGTTACTGATGAAAATACTTCTACTGTGAAAAGGTGATCAGTGCCAGTGAGGACGTTTCAACAGTCTGATGGCAGATTTACCAAAATGTCAGAATGTTCCTGAACTCAGATTTGGTTAGTGATTACTCTGTTTGTGTGTGCGTGTGTGTTCAGAAGGCATCGAGGAGCCGGTGAAGCAGATCTCCAGTCAGGACGGCGTGTTCTCCTACGAGTATTATCCCAACAGTCCTGGCAAATACACAGTCTCCATCACCTGGGGGGGTCAGCACATCCCGAAGAGGTGAGCTGTATACTGCGTGTGTGTGTGTGTGTGTGTGAGCGTGCTTCAAACAATTACCTCAGCACATTACCTCATCTGATCTGAATGGTTGGATCCGCAGGGAAATGAGGACTTCAAGTCTGGGCTTCGTGTTCTCTTTGTCACCTCTCTGTAGAGCAGATTGAGATCGTTTTGTTCTTCGTTTTAATATTGGTATTTGGGGCTTAAAGCATTTCTGGGGTTTGGATGAAGGGTGGAGAGGCAAGACACAATGATGAGCAGCCGGACTTGCACAAACAAGACATGGATCACAAGTTAAAATACCTGTGATTACGTGATCGGATCAAACAAACATTTCAGACGTGCCTGAATGTGCTACATCCATAATCCAGAACAGAACCGTGCGTCCAGGCATCCTCGCAGGTCGTACAGGGTCAGAAAGTTCCCAGAATGAAGAAGCTGGCTGCAGATCTTAGGAGGGAGGTGTTTTAAAAGCTGTCCTTGAGCAGGTTTCTGTTTTACTTCATCAGCACTGACGGTCGAATCGCCAGCTAGTGTAACGAACACAAAACACTTTGTGCCACCCAAAGAAAGAGGCTGAGGAGGATTATCTCCACACCAGGCTGAAAAGCAGTTTGGTGCTGCACTCTCTGATTTAAAGTTTCAAGTCTGTTTCTTCACAGCTAGCGTCAGCGATGGGTGTGGTCACTTCAAGTCAGTTTTGTTTATATTGCCCAATATGACTTATAACCCTCAGAGGGCTTTGAGGCCTGTACAGGACTCTACAGCCTTTCTTAAGACCCTTGATGTGTGCTCAGAACTGAGCTATAGAAGCTATAATGATACTGCAGCTGTACTTTTGGAAATTGCATTTAAGCCTCGAGCCCTGCTGGTGCTGAGCTGCTTCTCTTTCATGGGTCCAGATGTGCTGACGGTAAATGTCCAGACTAACAGGAACAGCTACAGGAACAGGTAGTCCGGTGACCTCAGCCCTTTATAAACAGTTGATGATTTAAATCGGGACAGGGAGGGCTGAAATCACAGATTAGGCTAAACAACGGCTCACAGGTTTGACTCCAGCTGGTTTAAACCTGCACAGCTGATGTGCTCCAACCTGCCTGTTAGTGTGTGTGTGTGTGTGTGTGTGTGTGTGTGTGTGTGTGTGTGTGTGTTGGAGGGAAAGTGATATTACGACACACCTTCAGTGCTCCGCCTCACAGATACAAGGTACATTTTTTGTTGATGATGAGTTCAGGAGCCTCGGCAGGAGGTACAGCAGTGGATACTTTTGTATCTTTTGACAGATGTCACTGATGCTCTGTAGATGGTACCAGTGATGTTCTGGGCGGTTTTAATCACCCGTAGTTGAGTCGTCGTCTCCTGGGCCAGTTTGTGCTGTTTCCTATCAGGATGCTCCTCTATAAAAGTTGTCCAGAATCTTGATCCAGAAGTCGGCCTTTCCTACATCTTAGGTTGTACAGTAGAGCCTGTGCCTTTCTGTGCTTTTTGAGACCAGGCCTGCTCTAATAGTAATGTAATAATTACATCTTATGTCAGAATTATGTAGTTATTACTATTATTGTAGTTGGAGCCGTATTTTTGGAAAAGCAAACAAAGACAAACTCAATGAGAAGGGGAAAAATAAAGTGTGTGTGTGTGGAGACTGTAAATCCCAGTAGACAGTTTTATTTTGCGTGAAGCTAGTTTCCATCTGCACACACACACTTTTAGCTAGTAACTGCTGAAGACTGAATTATAGTTCTGTGAGGCTGTGTGTGTGTGTGGCATGTGATGGTTCACTCACAAAGCTGTCAACACACAAACACACACACACACACACACACACACACACACACACACACACACACACACACACAAAGTCATAAAAACATTCTTACTGTTTTTATAATATGCTGTTCTGGTACCACGCTGCCTCAGAGATTTTTACTCATTCAGTCGGTTCTTTTCTCTCTCGTTCTGTCATTCAGCCCGTTTGAGGTGGTGGTGGGACGTGAGGCAGGGCCTCAGCAGATCCGGGCCTGGGGTCCTGGCCTGGAGGGAGGCATTGTGGGTAAACCTGCCGCCTTTGTGGTGGAGTCCATCGGCACTGATGTCGGGGTGCTGGGTGAGTCTCCAGTTTCACTTAATTCAAACCAGGAATCTTTGGGATTTGTCAGGCTGATATTTGTTTTCTGCTTTGCTTTCTTAGTTTAAGTTCGATTTGAAGCTAAAAGGCAAGGGGCGCCTACATTACCCATAATGCAATTAAGTTGTTTACATCGCTGGAGGCAGTTTATCAGATATCATGCAGCTTCTTCTGGAGCAACAAAATGCTTTGTACTACTTTTTCAAAGATGTTGTAGTACTCCCCAAAACCTGTAAACAAACTTTAACGTTACAGCTAGTACTCTGTAAATGCTTCACATTAGATTTGAGTGTTTGATAGCGTTTAATCTAATCTCATTCCAGTGTCAAACTATCTAATCTGACCTGCTGTGTTCCAGGTTTTGCCATCGAGGGACCGTCTCAGGCTAAAATCGAGTGCGAGGACCAGAACGACGGGTCGTGTGACGTCCGCTACTTGCCGACAGAGCCCGGAGAATACGCCATCCACGTGACGTGTGATGAGGAGGACATCGAACACAGCCCCTTCATGGCTCACATCGTCCCTGACAACCACGCCAGTGACCCAAATAAGGTCAGTGAGATACACATTTGAACTGGGAGAAGAGTTACAATCAAACTGAGAGAATTTGACGTCTTGCAGAGAACTTTTTGACCAGGAATAAACACAATTCAAAACAGTAAAGAAGGATTGTAATTGGCTTATTTCAGCCGACACCAGTCTATTAAAGTATGCCAGGTTTTCTCCTGATCGGCTCGGGACATCTTCAATAACTCATACTGGTTCTGTGGTTGTAGGTCCAGGCTTACGGGCCGGGGCTTGAGAAGACCGGCTGCCTGGTCAACCAACCAGCTGAGTTCACTGTCAGCGCTAAGGATGCTGGGAAAGGACCTCTGAAGATCATGGCTCAGGTAAGACGCAGAAATCTCCTCATGCTCAGTCAATACAGACGCACACACCTTCTGAAACCAACAGAGGGTTTAATTCACGCATTTCATTACATCTTGTTTTTGCACAGATTTGTGTCTCATACAAGTGAGTGACTTGTTATTGATTCGTCTGTGCAGTGCTTAATTTAAAGGACAGGTTCAGGTAATTTCAAGTGTCTTAAAGCAATACTCAGGCGCCCGTAACTGGTCGCTGTCCAAACTTTCAGTGAAGACATTCCCTCGTTCTTTCATCCTCCAAACAAACGTTTGTATGCAGCCACATTTGAACTTTTGTATCTTTTTGATAAAGTGCTGACCAACTTTTAACTGTCTGTCAGGATGGAGATGGACTCCCAGTGGACGTGAAGGTGAGGAGTAAAGGTGACGGGCTGTACTCCTGCTCCTACACACCCAACTCCCCTCTCAAACACACCGTGGCCGTCGCCTGGGGAGGAGTCAGCGTCCCCAACAGCCCCTTCAGGGTAAGCAGCCAATCACAGCACCCTGTTTCAAAAGGAAGTGATTTCCCGTCCAAAGCCGAGGATCCGGTTAAGACAGAAAGTGCTAAGGTGGTCCGATCAGAAACTTTAGTTAAGGCAGAAAGCATCAGAAGTGTCCAGTCAGAGGGAAATTTTAATGTGGTGCAGTCGAAACATAAAGGTGCGAGCAGTAAGACAAAGAAGCCTCTGATCATCATCACGACGTATACTGAGAAGAGGTTCAGCTACTAGTTCAGCTGCACAGGTAGAAGTGATGGTTCAAAAACAGGTACCGTTTTTATGCTAAGCTAGGCTAATTATCTGTTTCTTAAAAAGAAAGTGGATTTAAATTGTTGAAGCATTTAAAAAAAAAAAAAAAGAAAGAAATAATCAAAATGTTTACTCAGAACAGTGCCAATATTTACAAGCTAGCTGTTTAGCTTCTACCAGATGTCGTCTTTTTGATAATCAAACGTGTGATAAATGTTACGGGGAAGATGGCTTGGAAACTGATTCTACCTTAAAAAAAACATAAACACGGTGATGAAATGATCAGTTCGAAGACAAATGTGCTGACTATAAAGATTTGGTCGTCTCCGATTTGAAGGCTGTGACATGCGACATGAAGAACTCTAAATGTTAGTTTGTGGTTTTTCCTAAATCTCTGAACTGCAAACTTGACCAGAATTTTGTCAGACTTTCATTTAAAAATAGTTTCTGGTATAAAATTGACAGAAACGTGTTAATAACAGCATCAAAATGTTTTGTTGTTGATCAGTAAATATGATTGTCTTTCACTAATGTCCACTATATGATCAAAAGTGCATTTCCAGCTAACAAACTCTAATGTATTTTGATTGATTTTCACATTTCATATGTACTAGTCATGCACCATACTCACACTGTAACCTCTGTCTGTGCACTGTTACACCCTTTGGTTTGTCTTTTTTACTCACTAATCGTAACATTTTTGTAATTGAATGATTTAACACAAGTTGTTTGTATTTACACAAAAAACACAAAATGCACTTACAAGTTTTCCCTGCACTGTAACTTCTGTTCATGCACTGTAACTTTACCTTTTGTATTTACTAACACTACTTTTTGTGGAGCTGCAGCTGAACTTCACTTGTCTGAATCGATGTGATCCAAGTAACCGACCAGTGAAGAGCTTTTGTAATGTAACACCTGATCTGATACCAGTTTAATTTGAATTTATATTAACATAAGTGTTGGCTAGATATATATCTAACAGTATGAAACATCAGCTGTAGGTACTTAATCTGACACACCTCATTCTTTACCAGCAACCAGCTTACATGTTTAAATTTGCAGAAATATGCATATGCATGGTCGTGATTACACATGAGTAAAAATAATGATGTAATGGCAGTTAAAGTGATTGTGTCTTGATCACGGTGTTTTGTAGAAGTTCACAATTTTGTCAACTTTTGACCTATTCCTGTCAGTTTTTATGGTCATGCTCCGGCAGCCAAGAGAAGTCAGCGCTCAGTCCAATAACACTTTTACACCAAATTTGGCATTAGCATGTATATGCAGGTTTTGTTAACGTGGGTTAATCCACTTAACAAACACCTTAAATGGTGCCAGTTCTGTTTTTGTTTCTTTGCATATCACGTTCGTCATCATGCACACGCTGGACAAACAGGGAACGGTAGAAAGTGGGGGAGCATAAACTTTATCGTACTGCTTCCAGAAGACATTAAACTTGTTATAAAAAAAGTGTTAATCATCAACATTCAGAAGTTGCTATCGATTGAGGCATCTTGCTTCTTTTCTCTGATGAGTAGCACAGACCAGAACCCACAGAAGACACAAACACGGGTTAGTTTTCTAGTATTTTTAACTTCTCTTTCAAAGTCTGTGCTGACTATCAACAAGCAAGCAGCATTAACTTTGACATGCATCACAGCGTCATGCCTGAAGAGTGGCTGATATCATCACGTTCACCTGGGCGTTGTGTTCCCCTAACAGCTGATCTGAGGTGGAGATGATAAATACCTGTGACAGCTGAAGAGTTAATCGACCAGGGACTAAATGCTGATTGTACACAATCGCATTGAGGAAACATTATATTCATCATCTTGCCTCTGTTTCTTCAAACAGTGTGAAAGCTGGTTAAAGAAAATTCAAGCAAATGAAGAACAAATCCACACCACTGTGACAACATTTAAATGTTGTGTTGAGGGTAAAAATACACCTGATACCGATTATTAAGACACCTTTAGTTGAAAGCTGGTTGTTGCTGGTGGGAAGCCAGTGAGGGATCACATGAGCGTTGCTGCACTTGTGACTCCTGTTTATTGATTTGGGGCGTCTGCACAGAAGTTTATGGGATTTATGGATATACGATAAACATGCCAAGTATTACGTCCTCCAAGAGAAGCCGGTGGGTGTGAAACACTGAGTGATTTATGCTGCAAAGAAAGATGTGGAGCTGAGTTGAGGTTCAGATAAGTGAAGCTCAGCTGTTTTCTTCACAGCACTGAAACATTAAGTACACTCACACTACATCATGTTGAATGGAAACCTTTTCACCTTCACAGACCTGTGACCCCTGAGCTCCTTACTGTATCATCATTTAGGATGATTTGTGAACGGATAGAAAGATGTTTCATCATATTACATAATGCAAAACTGTCAACTTCATGATAGAAATGAACATAAAACACCTGAAACAGAGTGAAAAGGTTTTCATTTCACTGGAGTTATGCACTAACTGCTCTTCTTTACACTGTAACCACATTTCATTTTGTGTTTTTTAATCACAGTTTGAGAGATTTGTTGCTGTCAGGTTTCTGACTTTGGATTTTATCAGCTGTCTTCCCTTCTCTCTCTCTCCGTTGTTTATAAGGTGTTTATAGTTTTCAGCCACAGGGCAAATATGTCTCATGAGAAATTTCCAATGGGCCTTAGATCTACGTCTGGATAGGAGTTTGTGCGCTGCTCAGGTATTTATGACGGTGCCAGTAAACTTCAGGACACATTCCTTTCTTCTGTGTTGAGACGACAGAGGTACAAAGTCCAAAATGTATAAGATGGAAGAACTCTTTGGGTTTTAGAGGCTAAAGAGGAGAAGATTGTGCAATCCTCAGAAAATGATCAGACTGATCGTTTGGATCATGATCAGGTTTTTCTTTTGGCTCTGATGGATCACAAGTATTTCTGCTGGTCCACGTATCATTTCAACAGGGATGTTTGTACTTGTCTAAAAAGTATTATTCCGGGTTTAGAGCTGATGTAACTGTGGTGAGTCAGCAGGCTTGTTGTGAGCTGCAGCAGCCTGCAGGCCGCCTGGCACCGACAACACCTTTCTCCACTCTGAGATAGATAAGTAAATAGTCACACCCTGCTCTCAGCACTGCTGGGAGCAAACAGCAGCGACAGCTTTTCATTGAGGTAAAGGAGCAACTGTGACAGAGAGGTTCACCGTGGAAACCTGACTGAACCTGACTTGACCTCTAAACATGTGCATGAATAAATATATTCTGGTTTTTGCCCTGAATTTGGAAAATATTCCTACAGTACTAACCATCTCACCTGGTTGCAGCCAACACACCTCTTTTTAATCGTTCAATCGTCTTCTCGACAGTTTGTCACTGAGATAATCGTGCATTTTCAAATACCTGTAGATGAAGTCGTTATGTTTCTCCTCCATCATCCAGAAATGTGGGCTTTTGTTTTGTGCTGGCGTCTCAGAAACTGTTGTCCAGCTAAGATACAGAGCTCGCAGTCAACAGACGAGAGACTAAAGAAAGATTTTGTCTTTTCCCCACACGTCTGAACTAGAAGACGCTACTTTCAAAATATGCGTGTAAACCTATTAAGTGATGGAATCGGCGCATAACTGATGTTTTCTGTGTTTTAATTCAACTCCACTGATGGCAGCGTTATGTATCTTTGCTGACTCAGCTTGATTTAATTTGAGTTTTCTGTTTGATACCAATAAATTGTGGCAAACATCTGTATGGAAAAAACATCCAAACCACCCTCCCTGAAGCAAAAAGGAGTGAAGTTAATTAGTCTCTGCGGGGAAACAGACTCACCACAGTTTAATTATAGCGAGATTTCAGACAACTGCAGTTAATTTACAACAGTTAACTGATGGACTCAGTCGGCTGAAGTCGATCTACAGAGAGGTTTAGTGTTGAGTTCAACTTTTGGTGACTTAAACAGCTTAGTGTTTGCTTGTTTCTTGTGAACAGCACACATGTTTACTGCACAAGATCTTAAATAATCACATCCATGGATCCTCTGCAGTGTTGGCCTTGAGTGAGATTTAGGTTCATACACAAAAACTTTGTGCGCTCTTAGCTTTCGTTTTTTACACTTTCAAAACAAACGTGGAAGACAGCTGATACATTTATCTAACTAGTTTGTCTTTTT
>NC_044192.1:6995037-7025037 GCF_900880675.1 Sparus aurata | reverse complement strand
CCCGAACTCCTCATCACATCCTCCGCCTGGCAAACTGTCAGAGATGCGTCTTTGTATCTCCGGACTTGTGAGGACCTTCGCTGACGGAGCCCAGAATCTTCGCATTCGGCCTTTAAAAACACACACGTTTATTAACCAGATATATGCAGGATAGAATCGTGGCCTCGCATGTTGTCTCGGAATAAGATAAGCAGGGCAGGTTGCTAATGTTGGTTACCATTCACATTTGAACCCAAACCTGTACATGGAATTCGATACCCAGACACAACAGTACTTTTTTTGGGGAGGGGTACTTTACTCTCTCTATAATAACAATGTCCTTTCAGTTGTAGCAAAAAACAAATCCCCAAACACAAAATGCATTGCTCAAAAGGAGGAAGCTGTACAAAGATCCGGAAGCAGCTGGACAAGCTGTTTGGACTCAACATGGATACCTGGACTTGTGTTTATGGATGGAATATTGACAATGTAAAAAAATATAATCTATAAAGGAATATTAATAACAGTAGAGGACAAACGTGCCATTGTAGGGCAGATCTAGTCTGCACAAACTAAAGCAAAAGAAACAGTGTTATGTCCGTTATGTTTGTTGTCACTACAGCAGTGCTTGTGTAATTTGATATTTCCTCATAAATGTTACACTATTGGCTCCGTATTAATCTTTAGGACATATTAAAAAAAAACTCCCACACTGTTTCAGCATGCAAACCAGGATGTTGGTGAGGGATTTCAGAAGCAGGCAGTGGTTTTTCTGAGTTTTGCCTAATGCTAGTCGTAACGCTAAGGTGCTTGAAAATGTAGCCCAGTTTTCCAACAGCAACCAGCGTACGATGGCGATGTTGACGCCTCGTTGTTCTTCCCCTCAGGTTGCACTCGTCGCCCAGCTTTGTATTTTCCATTACAAATATTGCACGTGTAATCTCGACTCACTGTGGCGTCTCACTCTCTCTCTTTCTCTCCATAACCCTGGGCGCTATCAGGTTCTAAGATAGGCAACTATTGATTTAACGTGAATCGGTACTCGGAGTAACAATGTCATGTAGTCGGTCACCTTATAAATACCGAGTTCGCGGCCCGACAGATCACAGTGTCGTGGAGGCTCGTCCACGTCGATGTCCGTTGCTATAAGCAGTGTGCTTTCTGCTCAGCCTCTCGGATGCAGCTCCTTCACTCTGGATGGGATTTTTATTTCATTTTCTGCAGTTGAGTTCGAACTAAGAAACAGAACAACAGGCAGTAGTGGAAAGCCATGTTGAGGGTTATTTTCCAAGCCACGCTCGCATGTTTGTTGCTGGTTTATGCTTTCTTTCAAATGCAAGGACATCCGACAGGCCGCGGAGGGAAAGCTCAGGAAAACAGCGACCTCCTCTTTATTTGTGCCATGAACCAAACCGGCGTGGAACAGTCTCGTGATTCACGAGGCCGACAGACCAACAGATTTATACACACAGGCTATTTTATTTTCTAAATTATTTAATATTCTGTGAGTCCTGCATGGCATGTTTATGTCAGTGCTGCTGTGAGTGTGTCTAGTTTACTGTTGGGGCAATTTTCCCATTACAGTTAATAATGTCATGAACTTGAACTATAAACACAAACACACACACACACACACACACATTCGCGCACACACACAGACACTCAGCAGTAAAGTTAGAAAAGGTCGTCACATCCCTCTGAGGATTGTGGTTAAGTCCATGTTTATCCTGTTTGCAGCTGAGCATGGAGGACAAGGGAGCAATAGCTCACCCTCTAGCTCTCATTAGCAAGGGTGTGTGTGTATGTGTGTATATATGTGTGTGTATGTGTGCTGATTCAATAGCCTATTCTCCTCTGCCATCACCTATTTCTACCAGCTCTGATGCTGGAAGTTAACCGTTTCGTCTAAGTTTTGTTCATCTCGATTCTTCTGCAGCTTGACTAAGAAAACGCTGGGTATTAAACACAACAGTAACTATTGTGTGTCGCCTTTTGTGATCCAGAACGCGGCATCTGTTTCTCTCGCTGTGTTGTGTCCATTAAATCATCACGCCGTGGTTTTATCAGCCGGGTGCTGCCACCTCTTGAACTTTTTAAGCTCGTTATCTGCCAACTGAAGCTCGTGCCAAAGCTGGACTCCCTGTGACACATTCACCTCGATGAATTTTAAAAAATGTGGGTTGATATGTAATTGATTTATTTATTGGAATTCTCTTGAGTTGTTTTTCTCCTCTGGCGATGCCTCATGATCAGCAAACATGATATACGTTTGTGTGTGTGTGTGTGTGCGTGTGGGTGTGTGCCTGTGTCGGTCCACACATCCATAAAATTACTGTTGTCATTTTGCAGCAGGCTGCTTATATATCAAATTTTGTGCAGTGACCTCAGCTGTCACCCATCACGCACACACAAACACAAACAGGCGTGCGCGCACACACAAATGATACAGTACACCGATACCGACTTGGGTCACCACACTAACAAGAATCTGGATATACCCATTAATTTATAATGCGTGTGCATACTGTGTGTGTGTGTGTGTGTGAGAGAAAGAGAGAGAGCGAGTGTGTGTGAAATATATTACATGTTTAAATATTCATTGGTCTCTTCTCGGGGCCTCACAGTTGGAAGGGAACTTGTCACCTCTCTGTAGCGCGCCGCTTGCTCCTGACGGACTCGGTGTGTCGGCGTGTGTATTCTAACTAACACCCAGCTGTTTAAGTATTGATGATAAAATTCTCGTGTTTTCTGCCATACTCTTGTTCCAAGTTGCGAGTGCGTGTTAGAAGTGCATTCCTGGCAAACTGTAAGAAACACTGTGCCGGTTGTCGAAGCCTGAAGTTGCTGTCAGAGCACTTTATGTACTTTAGGCAGCATGCATCACGAAGAGGTCGTCTTACACCGGGGAGATTGAGAGGAGTGGATGGGGAATGTTGCAACATCAGAGTGACGTCTCCATCACTGAATTTACACATTCACTGCAGCGAAAGGTGAGATATTGTTTCTGGTGAATGACAGTTAAAGAAGAGCTTTGCGGACTCCTTTTTGCTAAAGAATATTGATTTTAGTTTTTGAAATGCTACCCATGAATCTTTTCAGGGGTGTTAGGGTTAAAAGAATTGCATATATGTATTTAAAGGCTCACTTAGTTTTCAAAATATTAAAAAAACCAAAAACATGGTAAATAACTGGCTTGAAAAATAAAATCTTCAGTGTGTATCTCCAAAAATATAGCGGGCAACTCACACCAGAGTAACCGCCTACTGCTGCTAATCTGCTAGCTATCCTTGGCTCTAGCTAGCGAGTGACCCTATAGTTTGCTTGGGCAATTGAGCATGCTAACATTTGCGGATTAAAACGCTAAACTAGAGCTGATATAAAGTAAGGTGGCAACCAGCTCAAATGTTGTCCTCATGATGGCGCTAAAAATCAGGGGCTCTTCAAAGTTACTGATCCTGTAAGTGACGTTGAGGAGACCTGGAGATTTCAACAAGTCACACTGTGTGCATGTGTGTGCAGTCGTACGAGTGCAGAGTGGTTCGTAGTTGCCTGAGGTTAAATGTTGTTCTCAACATCTCTGGATATGTATACATGAGTGAGGTGTGAAGGGTTTATACAAGCCTCGGGGTCGTCACTTCTGATTGTGACGATGCAAATGTGTGTGTGCTCTCAAACAGGCAGATGAAAATATGAAGGTTTCAGGAGTGTGTGTGTGTGTGTGTGTGTGTGTGTGTGTGTGTGTGTGTGTGACTGCCCACTCCTGCTGTTCTGTTTGTCATCTCCAGCCCACACATGTATCATCAATGAATATGCAATGTCACTATTATCCCGTATATAATATATATATATATTTCTTTTATTTGTATATATTTCACACATATATATTTTATTTGTACTCATCCCTGATGATCCCATATGAATGCACAGCCTTGACAATGAATCAGACGGGTCGCTTTCTCTCTCTCTCTCTCTCTCTCTTTCTTTCTGTTCAAAATATGCATGAATGACTTTTCCCTTCAAACCTAATCGAATACACAAATCCACCGAGCGCTTGGTTAAGGTCACATCTGTTTGCATGTTTCAGACGCGCCGTTTGTCAAAATAAACCCAGCCAAAGAGAGAAGCGATTGTTATTAAGAGACGGCTATTATCGCATCCGAGGCCCCGGAGAGATGCAATGTGCCACTTAAAGGACAAAACAGAATAATTCTCCACAAATTACAGGCTTTAAGCCGGCACAGCGACAACGTCTGCAGGAAGGCATGTGGTGTGTTTGCGTCTGAATGTGTGTGTCAACGCGCCTGTGTGTATGTTGGTGTTGTGCTTTAACTCTGGGGAGTATTAAATGATGGTAAGTAATCATAGAAGAAAGTTATTCATACGGAGGAAGGTAACCAAAAAAAAAAAAAAAAGCCTGTCATGGCTATGAGAGTATAAAAGAAAAGGAGATGAGAGTAGATGAAAGAGAAACTTGAAGGTCAGCGGGGGTAAATATTGTGTTTCTCCACTTGAAAGACTTCAATTAAAACTGTGAGCGAAGGAACGCTAGCCACTGGACGCTAACTCGATGATATGGAGATGTAGGATATCTGTGATTACAGTCGCAGCGGGGCAGGCGGAGGGGGGTCAGGCTGTGCTGATCAGCAGAGACTTGGGAATTAGATTTTGTACAACAGGTACACAAGGCACACAATACTTTCAGTCCAGCAGCGAGAGCAGTTGCTGATCAATTCAACAAGGGGCTGACATAGCCTGGAGTTACAGACGCATGCTTTCGATTTCAAGGCCTTTACAGTCGATCTTAATCTTAATATTCACTGAATTGCTTTTCAACATAAAAGGAAAGATAAGGTTCCCGCGGCAGCCGAAGCCTCAAGTGCCCACAGAATATCCGCAAGATGTTTGAGTTGCATTTCAGAGCCAGTCGCTGAAGAGTGGTAATGCGATTTATTACGTTTTGAAATTATGATCTGGAATTTGTCAGCTGATATTGATGGAGGACTTGTGCTGCTCAGAACTATGAACGAGCGAGAGGCAGAGTCAGAGTTTTTTATTCCTCTCGCAGGAGCAGTGCATACAAACTAGTCAGCTTTCGGCCTTCGTCGCTGCAAGTTCTTTGATTTTTTTGGTCTGGTGTGTACGGGCCCTTGCAAAAAAAATGCTGCTTCATGCGAGGTGCCAGAAATGTCAGTCTATGTTGAGTCATATGAAGGCCTTGGTTTACAACGTTTTAAAGCTCAACAGATCATGCATCGAAATCCCTCGAGGAATTCCATTTGTTTCAAAATGGAGATGAATGAAATTCATTAAAGCATCAAGCTGAATTAATGGCTCCATTAAGCCAATCGTTTCTCTTTGTTTGTGCCATACGTCATTCGCTTGTGCCAAAAAGTGACACAAAGTACTCTGACCCGAACCTTTCAGTTATCTATCTATCGACTCGGGTGCAAATTCAAATTTACACAGTCTCTCATCTCCCATAAACACATTGAGCTCTTGAATCCTCCCATCACACTCCAGCGGCCAAAAAATTTAAGATATTTTTGTCGAGGATTAATGAATCCCATTAACCTTTCGGAGGCTTTGTACCTTCCAAACTGCGGTGTAGGTGCCGCCGACAGAAGGATTGATAAGCCCTTTTCACTGCCTTTTGAGTGTTTATCAATATGTCAAGCTATTTTGAATAATTTGCATGCTGACGAGGTCTCACTGTTTGGGTTTTGATTCATAATGATAATCTAAGAAAAGACTTCACTTCAATTTGCAATATTGCGTTTTGTCCTGTGCTTTGTTGCAGTTTACTGGGTGACTTTTCTACCATATCATAGCCAGCTTTAACCTCGACGTCTAGACATGTTTTGACCTTCAAAAGTCCTTAAATGTGTGTTATTGGGGACTGCACTGTGCAGCCAGTGTGTCTTGGACTTAAGAGGAAGCTAACTTGTTGGGAACGGCCATCTGTGCCTCACTGTTGGTCACTTTGAAGTGCTGTGCACTCCTGTGAGTAAAGTGATGTAATATGGATCTAGGCACCAACCCAGACATTCAGAGCTGAAACCTCTGTCTCATACTGGGCCCTCGTCGATGACCAGTTTGGCATGAATTAAGCTAATGAATGCAGAATGTTGTTAAACGATAAAATTCTGATGGAAAGTCGTGTAAAGACCACAAAACCCTTCACGAGCTTTGCAGTACAACAATAATAACTTAATGATAAAAACTTCTTTTCTATAGCCCAAAATACAATATTTATGCAATACACAGAAAAAACAGACCAACAAACATGATGTCTTTAGGTTAGATAATATAACTGTGTGCTCAGTGTAAGTGAGACCTCATATGACCTAATCGAAGCATGTGGACGGAGAAGAGAATGGGGCCAAGATGTAAGCCCTGTGGTACCCCACAGCTCGGGAAATACAAGAAAGGTTGTAAAAAAGGTCTTATTAAATCATTTTGGGATCTTGGGGCACCTGGGTCATTTTTCTGACCTTTTATTGATGAAGATCAGTAAGTATCGGATTACATTTGAGGCTTTTGTCAGAAGCCCAATCCTTAAAGGTCCAGTGTGTAGGACTAGGTAGCATCTAGCGGTTGGATTACAACCAACTGAACACCCCTCGTCTCACCTTCCCCGACAGTGGCCTCTTAAATCGAGAGAAACTCAAAGGGCCCTCTCTGGAGTAAGTGTTTGGTTTGTCCATTCCAGGCTACTGTTCAAGAATATAAGAAGCTCATTCTAAGTTAAAGGAAACACAACAGTTCTTTTATATAGGCGATTACACACTAATGAAAGCATAATTACTGTTAGTATATGCCATTATTCCCCTATAAATCTGCACCTTTAGACTTTATTGTTATAGTCTTAATTGTTGAGTTATGGCAGCTTGTGACAACACACTTGTGCATGCTTGCCTCAGAATGCCAAAGGATACTTCTGTGAGCGTGTCATCAGCGGTTTACACTCGTGCCACTGAGAGACACGAGGTCTCTGCACATCATTGTGTATTGTGATGGTGCCGCGCGAGCGAGCTCCGCCTCAGAAGTGCTTTCATTCCTGACGTGCTCTTCCCTAATAAAAGCGTCCGCCATCCTCTCATGATTACCACTCATCACCGACACAGCGTGAGCCCTTCCTGGTCTACTTTGTTTTCCCCCCCAATCCCATTGGAGGATTACAGCCGAGTGCCTCCTGCTTCGCCCCGCATGGTTATCAAGCATGAGCCATATTGACAGGGCGAACATCAAACGCAGTTTTTTCTTGGCCTATTTACCCGCCGACAAAAAGAGGAGAAAAATAGAATCACAAAACTTTTATATCCCTGTGTCAAGTCCATCTGTCTTTTTGAGTAGCTGTCGATAGACTGTAAATGCAAGCGGCCCCTCATCTTTATTCTACACTTTGGAAGTGTTTTGAATTGTGATGGGTGCCCTGGCAGGGCGGTGATTGATAGGCTGACGGGCATGCATAATATAGCCTGAGGGAAGGCGCGGCGAACATTTTTCAGCATGTAGCCGACACTATCCAGAGTGACTTGGAATGAGCTCAGATTGCATCACCGAGGTACGACAGAGGAAAGCTAAAGTACGAGGAATAAACACTCTTTGAGGAGAACATGACTTAATACTAGTGAACTTTTTCATGTCCGTGAATGAAATCTTGAAAAATAAGTGAGCTCTGATGGTTGTCATCAGCTTAGAATTAGTGGAAATTACTGTTTTTTCAATCAAATCGGTGGAGATCAGACTTTCTACAGCACGTTAAATAGTTGAATACACATAATATTAGCAAATGATTCACAATTTAATTCATGATGCATAAAAAACAAGGAAAAAAATCACTAATTTAAGTGGAAAATGTTAAACACTACTGGCATATGATTACGCTATGAAGGTTTTCAGTGAGAGAGATCTGTATCTGGATTGACTGTTTATCTGTTTTACTATTAAATTACTACATTTTAAGACTGACTGGCAAATTGTGGCATAAAAGAGACATTCATGACCAATTAAAGAATACACCATGAATTCAAGAGATCTTGTAAACTTTGTAATGACATTTTATTTTTGTATTATTTCGCAGGTATTTCTGTGCCTTTATTATCAGGGCAGCTGCAGATTTTGAGGGGCAGAGCGACCAGTGTGCCCCAGTAATGCAAATAAATTCTGTGGTCAATTTATAAGGTCACAGGTAAGAATGCTGTTCGAGGCTAGAACGATAGCAGATATAAACAAAGTAAAACAGTATGAATTTGTTGTCCTGTACAGATGGCTTGTTACTTCAGTTTTTCTAGTAATCAAAATCAGTCAGTCTGTCAATGAATATTTTTCTTGTGATTAAAGTGTTTTCCCCAAAAAACTACACCGTGCACCTTCAGTTTCATCTTTCCAGATCTAAGATTTAAAGTCTTGGCAAGCACAGAATGTTCTGCAGCACGACATTACACGCATCAAATAATGAAGAGTGCAAACATCTGTGCGCAGATCACAGTGACTCATAGTTGTGGTTAAGCAGCAAATGAAATACGATTTGCAGAAAGAGGCAATTTAGTTTTTTAAGAGGAGGCGGAAGAAGAGCGGAGGAAAGCTTCTCAGATTTTATACGGTTCTCGACAGCGTAAGATGAAGACGGGACGAAACAGGTTCATGCTTGTGATTCAGCTAATTTAAAGTTAGAGAGTTTTTTTTTTTTTAGATATTTGCAAGTGTAAATATCATATCTCAATCATCAGCTGAAGGCAGGAGTGTCTCTCTAGCTTCTGATTGGTCAGGTCAGTTACATCATCAAACCAGGAAGTGTTGCAGCTGTTCATCATCTAGTTTGTTCTTTTAGTTTAAAGCGATCCAGCTGGCTTACACAGGCGTGTTCTGCCTTTTGGAGTGGCCAAAAGTTCAAGACAAGGAAAGGAATGGGTCGGGTCGAGGCCTGGAGGTAGCAGAGTGTTCTGGCTCAGTGTTCAGGTCGGCTTCTACTTCCTCACTATACAAACCAGCTACCGTCTGGTGCTCCTAGTCAGCCAGTGGACTGCAAAAGAACTTGTGACAATTTTGCGTTAACTGTAATTTAATGTTTGACAGCTGTGTGCGCTCGGTTGCCAGGTAGTTTTAGATACACTGAGCTAACCGTAGTTCTTGAAAACAGCTGTCTATCCAGCAGTGAGGTACTTCTGTAAAAGCTGCCTCGCAGTTTCATTAATTTTTAATTGTGTGCTGCTGAACTTCAGACCCCGTTGAAGACCATGAGTGTTGTGTGTGCTTTGTTTTAAGAGGAACTAGTTTGTATGAAATGGAGAGCTCATTTTAAACCCCCCAAAAAAAAAGATCATTTGTGGGGTTTTCAGATTAATGTTGTTGTTTGAAGGTAATAAACTGCTGAATCAAAAAACTAACATTTAGACGCTGACTATGAACCGCAACGTCCTCTCTTTTCCTAATGTACTGTCTCTCGTGTCTCTGCTGCTGCTTTCTGCGCAACAGCGTAGGTTTCAACATTTTCAGAACATTACTTTAATTTCTGTTTTGATATATTACTCCTAAATGAAGGGGACGAAGAGACGATTCTAGTTTCAGACATCTTAAACACGAGAGTCTGGAAAGATGGTTTCGGTGTCATTTGTAAATGAAAACACAGAGCTTGTTTGGAATCTCTGCTGTTAACTTATTACTTTCAAACTGATGCAACTTGTATGTAAACAAGTAAAAAACTAGTTAAGTAGGTCGACAGCACTGGCATATCACTGACAGTGTAGCCTCAACGCTCCAGTATTAAAAGGGGCACAATGTAGTTTTGGAGAAGAAATCTAAGCTCAGAATTTTAACAATTTGAAGCTAGAACGTTGTAAAGCGGTGTGAAACTGTCTTAGTTGTCTTTAGTCAGTCTTGAGTTATTCTCCAAAACTACGTCGTGCACCTTTTTAAGAGCGTTCTGCTCTGCTGCTGCTGACTGATAGACTGGCAAACACAGTGTGTCTCCTCTATCACCCAATCAGTCACACTCTCTTAAACACAGGCGAAAGGAATGATTTGAGCCCCGTACAGATATCTATTGTAGACACAAGCAGAGTTAAAGCCTCTGCAACACTCATCAGCTCTGTTGAATTTGGCCCCCGATGTGCCGTCCTGCCTCCGCCGAAAAGTCAAAGATAAATATTTGATCCCTGACAGTTTTTTTTTTTTTTTTTTTTTTTGGGTCTAACTCTGTTCCTTCCTCTTTCTTTTAATCCAAACTCAAATATTTGCTTGATTTCAGATATGTGTTCGATTATTTCACTTCCGCTCTTCTTCCCTCCGTCTGACTGAACAAACCAAATCCTCGACGTTGATCTCGAAGCTTGCACCCCACGCTCATCCTTCGCCCGCACCTTTCGCCTTGTTGGCGCCGCCTGCACGGCAGTGTGTTACCCAAAGTGACTGTCTCCGAGGGTACGGCGGTGACAGCCTCCCTGTGTCACCTTGGTGATGGTTGCTCGGTGATGGAGGAGGTTGTTAAGCAGAGTGGACGTGTGACACTGACACAGCAGGGAGCCGGGCGCTGGATGCCAAGCGTCCTGCCGACTGTCTCCCAACCTGCTAACGCCGGGCGAAAACCGCACATTCACTGCAAGCGCGTTTGTTACAGCAGTTTAGTTTCTTTTCTTACTGACTGTATGATAATCATCACATACGTAGGTACCACCTGTGTTGGACTACCAGCCAATTGGAAACAGGAATTCTCAGTATCCATTCCTACCTGTATGTAGAGATCGTTGTACTTAAAAGTGATTGTTGCCTCACCCCTAATCGCATCATCGGTGTGATTTGAGAAGCCCATTCTGCAAATCAATGCAGTCAGACGGCTGATTGGTGATATGCAAACAGCAGCCGCCGTCTTTTACTCACTAATGAGACACACGGATCCATCGTCACGTTGTCCGTTTAACCACTTTGCACTTGCATATACGCCAACAAAACCATCAAAACATTCATCAGTCTACGCTGTCTTGTTACGAGCCATTTTTCTCGCTAACGACCCCTCACTTTCCTCCCTTTAATTCGTCTTCACCTCAGTCTGTCTTCACCTCCACTCGTGTAATGTTTCCCTCCATCTCTGTCCGAGCTTCCTGCTTCCTCTCTTCTCTCCGCCCTCTACCTGCCCCTCCCTCCCTCCAGAATGTACCAGTCTGCCGCTTGTCATTTGTCTGTGGCTCATTACCTAACGATGATGATCATCCTCTCACGGACCCGGCACAATTCATCCATCCACCCATTACTCACGTTGACGCCTTTCACTTAAGCACACTCCGAGTCGCTCCTCGCTCCTCAGAAGGAATTTAACAAACAAATGCATCCATCTTCCCGCTCGTCCGTCTTTCAGTCTATCAAGTGTGAACTAAAATATCAGTACACTCACTAACTTCCTTCATCAGCCGCCACTGGTGTTTTTTGGGGAGACCTCGTGACATTTTCAGCCGTGTTTGTGGTGACCAAAGCAGGTATTTTAAGCAAAAGTAGGATATCTTTTGAACCCTAACCAAGTGGTTTTTTTTTTCCTAAAACCTAACCAGAGGATAAACACAGTGTTATCACTATTACTGTCAGGCGGGGGGTTAAAGGGAAGACTATGGAAAGGGGAAGGTGGACCCAAATGCAGTTACACAAGAGGCAAGGATATGGGGAAACAAAAAGCGAGCTTTATTTAACAAAAGCTGAATACAAAAAACCGAGAGCCAGGAACAAAAGGACCAAAATGGACAAAACGTAGCAGTAGCAACACAAAAAGGCCAGACAAAGTAGCAACAAAAACCAGCAGGACAAAGTACAAAGAAAAGGCAAAGTTCAAATCAAAAATGCAAAACTCCAAAAAAACACATACCGTGGGGGAACAAGGAACAGAAAGGTGGAGGTACAAGAACTGGAGCATGGACACAGACAGAGGCTGACAAGAACAATGACCAGACAAGGAGTGAAGGGAACACAGAGACTAAATACACAGACACTGATGACAAGACGAGGAACAGGTGAGGTGGACCAACAGGTGAGATAACGAAGGGGAGGAGCACACGAGAACATGAAGGGAACAAAGCAATAGACAGAGGGAGCCAGAGGGAACATAGGAAAATACACAGGAGAACTTAAAGGACACATGAGGGCATGGAAAAACAAAAGACACAAGACAAGATACAAGGACATGGAAATTAGACACAAAACAAAATCATGACAACCGAACGCAAAACAAGGAACAGGAATCTACAGTCATGACAATTACTTATTAATATTAATCAGTGTGTTACGTGATTATCCAAATGGACACACGAGACAGCCGGCATGCATTCGCGAACGTTCTGTCAAAGCAAGCACATCTCCGGCCTTACTTGTAGCCTTCATATACATTTGCCGTACAAGTTGTGTTTTCACTGCTCGGTACTGCTGCTGTTTGTGTGTAATTTTGTTCTCCACTGCAGCTCTGACATCATTGTTAACATGAAACAAACACACAAGAACGATGGAGGAAAAGCCTTTCTTCTGGAGATCCTTTACTTGTCATCACACAAGACCATTGTTGGTGCAGACATTCATCCATTTGGTCGCCATTTTCGATCAATCAGACGTCCTTGTCGCAGATAAAGCAAATAAAGGCACGCACAGCCGAGTTAAGTCATATCCTGCAGCGGAAACACGGCGACAGATCAGTGCTCACCACAACAGAGAGTAAGACATCCATCCATATATAAAGAAACTAACTGCGTTTGTTCTCTCAGAATTAATCGTCCAGCTTCCAACCCATCCGTCAATCTACAGCAATTTAAACGTATTGAATAAATAAAAATGTTCCCATGCAACCCTTCGCTCTGTCCTCAGCCCATCCGTCTATCCTTCCGTCTCTCCGTCCATCCATCCTTGTACTACCTGCAGTCATCATTCTGCCGCAGAGTGCCCACTGTGTTGTTGCTAATCACTTTCTTTCAGCTTTGCCTCCAGCAACGATTAATGGCTTTCATTTACACTCATTTGGAGGCAACACCTGTGACCAATGAGAGCAAAGCGAGGAGTAATTACATCCATGTTTGAACTGAATATGTGCGCTGTTTGTGTTTGTGTGTGTGAGTGCACGTGTGTGTGTGTGACAGAGAGAGAGAAGTTTGTGAGCGCAGCAAAGATGTAATAACTCTAACTTCACCGAAACTCTGTGTGCGTGTTGTCTGTGTGCGACACCCAACTGAGCTTGAAGTAATTAAACTGATGCTTCATGTGAATTTCGTGCATGCGCGCGTGCGTGTGTGTGTGTGTGTAGGTGAGTGTGTGTGTTTGTTTGAGAGGGAGAGAGAGAGAGGGCGTTGGAATTGGAAGAAGAGAGAAGGAAACACTCTGGGCCCAGTGGTATATCTAATCACTCAGATGCATCACATGGGCTCTGTGTGTGTGTGTGTGTGTGTGTGTGTGTGTGTGTGTGTGTGTGTGTGTGTGTGTGTGTGTGTGTGTGTAATTACACTGATACATCACTTGAACTAGATCTGAACTCTCCGGCAGGGGCTACCTGTCGGCCCCGGTGGAGCCCTTACGCGTGTGTGTCTGTATATGCGATGAGGATGTTCGTGCCTGTGAGGGTGTTTGTGGTAAATGTTTGTCTAATTTGTGTTTGTCTCAGTCAATGGGCTCCATGTAAACGTGCTGTTTAAGTGTGAAAAAGACTTTTACTGCAGTGAGTATCCACGCCCGCCCACACTGAAACTGCAATTTCATAGAAATGGTCAAATTCTCTCTCTTGGTTTAACCTCCACCATTAAAGGTGTTCTGTGCATATACAAACAAATCTTTGACACTGAATTCTCAAACTGAACCGACTCGCTCCCATTCCCAAGGAACAATTTGTAGCTTTCAGCCGTGGAGGTCTTCACTTTGACATTGACTTCCTGTTTAAGAGCTCGCTGAAAGAATGTGGAAGCCTCAGAAATAATCAAGAAGTAATAACTTGCTTGCAAATAGGTGGCTGCTGAGCTATTAACCTTACAGACCTGCGCCTAGTTTAATACTGAACCAAACAAAAAAAAAAAAAAAAATGCAGTTTCATTCGGATGGCTTCCTGTCAGTGTGTTACAGACATTCAGAGTAGATAAACACAGATTTGTTTGTCTTTTTCATAATCAGCACATGAAATCCTCTTATTAATTTAAGGGATATCCCGGTGTAAGTTTAATTCATGGTCTAACACACCGTGAAACTGTGTTAAGGAACACACCGGCCCAACAGTTGGACGTCTGAAGCGTTTGGAAAGACTCGGACGAGGTCGGGAACAAATATGTCTGGTGTGTTCAGCTGCGTCTGAAGCTTTCGGAGCCGCGCGGACGTTGTCGGATCCGACTGAGCATGCGAAGTCTTAGGAGGTGGGCCGTCGGACGTCTGAGCCATTGGATTCTCTGATTGGTTGTGTGCCAGCTGAATGGCCGTTCTGATTGGCGGTGTGCTAGCGAATCATCGCGGTGTGTGGGAGGGGCGGAATACTGTGTGCACTTTGTTTTTTTATGCACTCCGTTCCATCATTCCCCGTTTTAATGTTGTGCAGTACTGGCACCAGACTAGTTGTTATGTCCGTTAAGGACGAAATAATTTGTGTTCATTTGGTAATGCCTTGCTGCATGTTTAGTATGCAGCTGTTTTTATCGGAAATAGTTAAGTTTCGTTTTGATCGAAAGTAAAGAGAAATGCGTGCACAGGCCTCTCATTTACAACTTACAACACAAGCGCCACCCGCTTATTGCATCTCGCGCAAGCGCAGAGCGTACACGCTACTGTGGAGTAGGCAAGAGGCAACGGAGTGGTCGGATAAGGCAGTTGGACGTCTGGGCGGTGTGTGGGGGCCTTTAGACTCCCTCTCGAGAGATCAAGTTAGCAGACCGCTAATTTACGGAGTTTTATCAACCTCAGAAACGACCGCACGACAACAATACACTGCAGTAAATGGATCCAAATATAAACCGCCACCAAAAAGCCACAAATAATGCTCAGAACAGCACCAAACTTCAGCAACAGTACAAATAGGGTCTCAGCACATAGTCCGGGGCATCTAACCTCCGCTAGCTTAGCTGAATTTCTACTGAAAAGCTGACTAAATTTACCACTCTTCTGCAGCAGCTTCCTGTTGACAGGAAGTCCCGACGAGTCGATTACCGAGTGCAGTAGAGTTCCGCGGCTCATGGATGAAAATGTATGATTATGACTCCATGGAAAAGCAATCAAAGTTCATATGTGTCTTACCTGCCAGTTATTATCAAGAGCGGACAGGGAAAAGAACAGAATTGAGCATTTCGAACCGCACTCGGTAATCGTCGCGTCGGGACTTCCCCGACCCGGAAGCTGATGGAGGAGAGTTGAAATCTGTTTGTAGCTTCACAATAGAAATCCAGCTAAGCTAGCGGAGGTTAGATGCCCCGGACTATGTGCTGAGACCCTGTTTGTACTGTTGCTGAAGTTTGGTGCTGTTCTGAGCATTATTTGTGGCTTTTTGGTGGCGGTTTATATTTGGATCCATTTACTGCAGTGCATTGTTGTCGTGCGGTCGTTTCTGAGGTTGATAAAACTCCGTAAATTAGCGGTTTGCTAACTTGATCTCTCGAGAGGGAGTCTAACACAGTTTCACGGTGTGTTAGACCATGGATTAAACTTACACCGGAATATCCCTTTAAGTCTGCTGTACGGTAAAAGTTAATCATAACAATCCACGATTTTATTATAACACATTGTAAATCAGTGAAATAATATATATCAGTGCAAAAACTCAGACCACAGATATTGAAGCCAAAAAACAGCTCACTTTTCCCATCATGCAATGTGCTGTTTACGTTCCAAAATGCAAGTGTTTTATCATCTGTTCAGAACATCTTCTGAGATGAGCGTTGAAGCACCATGAATCTTATTGAAGGCGTCCTGTGGTGGCTGCAGCAGGGGTTGTGTTTCAGGAGAACATGCTGTGTACAGTGTGTTTGTCTTCATATATGAGTGTGTGCATGCCGAGTGTGTGTCCTGCCCTCCCTCAGGGCGTTCTCTGCTCTGGCAGGTATAGGATGCATTATTCTCTATATGTCAGTGTCGCCTTCTCTCTTCCTCCTCCTCCTCCTCCTCCTCTCCGTCTCATCCTGCTCGACCTTATATGCCTCCTCATGTCTGTCCTCTTTATCCCTCTTCCTCTTTTTCTTATTTTCTACGTCTGTCTTCCCTTCGTTGGCCGACTTCTTCCATCTTCTTCTGTTCCCCTTCATCTTTTCCTTCCCGGTCCTTCTATTGTTCTTGTCTCTTTGATTCCTCTCAGTATGATATTTCTTGTGTTCCTCTTTCCTTCCTCTTTCACCTTTATATCCCCGCTTTCCATCCCCGTGTCTCTCTCACACAGGTACGCCGAACTTTTTCGCCGTTGTTATAAATATTGAATGTGTGTTTTGTACTTTGATCAGTGTGGGGAGACGGTAATAGACAGGTAGAGCTCTGACAGTCAGTACACAGCATCAGAGGCTGTGTTTACACTGTAGCTGCAGACCAAACAATACCAATTCTATTCTTATTGTTTCACCCATTGTTTTTCCAAAACCCTGTAAAAAGAACCAATGAACAACAACAAAGAAATGCTGGGCGCTTGTGTATATAAATTAGTATATATTCCATCTATCTGGATAGTGAAAACATGTTTAATGTTTTACCGTTCACTGAAAATGAAAATTCCGTCATTATCTGCTTACCCAAGTCTCTGCCCACATTTAGCCCATCAGACGGAGCCCTGGATACAAGGGCCAATCAGATGAAGCCCCAGCTAGCCGTTAGCCACCCTGACAAAATGAATCGGCATCAGTTTGGTGGTGATTGCCAGGTTATGATGGCTGAAGGAGGAGAGAAAAGCCATGAAAATGTGGTCGATGAAGACCTTGTGGTGAAAAGAAACAGCACTTCTGCTTTATGGACTTATTTTGGATTCAGGAGAAACTACGTGTTACAGGTACTGTGTAAAACATGCCGAGCAGTTGTTGCAACTTCTAGAGGAAACACAACCAACCTCCATCACCACCTGCAATACAACCAACGTTAGCCATCATTAACTGTGTAGTTAATAATATGCAAACTTCAATATTGGTTAATTTATCGCAAGTTATATCGTCATCGCAGTATTGAACAGTGTTATGGCACATTGCAGATTTTCCTCATATCGTGCAGGCCTACTGGCTACTGAGCTTAAAGTGTTAGCAAGCGCCCTGTCTGATGCATTTCAAATACATTTTTGGATCTTGGGGCTTCTGGAATACTTGGGATGACTCTGGACGAGCAGAGTGGAGCCATTTAATGTTTAATTTACTTCTGTTTTATTACGTTTTAAAACAAGTCCCCAGTAATTCAGTTGTTAATGAGAATGTTACAACACTGTTTTGCTGTGAAGCTCCGGAATAGTTTTGTCAACTATGAAACTTTCCATCAGCATGAGAAGGTTGAGGAGATAATAACTGAATTTACATTATTGTGTGAATGTACCCTTTAATGAGGTAAATTAATGAAAAAAGAAAGTTGTTATGGCCAGATGACTTCTGAATACGGCCTGTCTCTGACTGTAATCACATCCCAGCTCAGTGATCAGTACAATTTGGCCACATTTTTAGAAACGGACCCATCAAGCCCGATGAGCCCGTCAATTTAAAGGTCACCTGAAGGATCTGAGGGACCTCCTCTGTCCAATCCTCTCTCAGCTGTTCTGTGGTAACTCTCTGTTTAAAGCTCTCAGAACCTCTTCTGACAAAGATCCAACTCCTTCCTCGTGTCTTGTTTGAACTACTGGCTACGCTGCTCCACTGATCTGCATCCGTGAGCTTTCAGAAAACGAGCAGGAATTCAGATGAAATGAACAGAAAGCAAAGACAGAGGGCTCCATCCATAACTGTATGCATATCTAACATTAAATGAGCCTTAACTCTGCCTCTGCTAGCTGTCTTAGGAAAGCATCACAAAAACTGTATCCACGTCAGCTGACAGGTCTGCTTGCATACCTGATCTCAGTGCTGGCGGAAGAGAGGAAAAGAGCATGCTTATTATTAACAGATGTTAACACCAAGGCCTGATTTAACTAAGCTATCCAGATACATGCATGTTGATACCATACGTAGAAACGATTACTCTGACCACAGAAGCAGAGCAGACGTGTCCATCATGCTGAGATAAAGTCACCGTCTGAAAAAAATCGAATCAAAACTCAGTGCTGTAAACCTGCTGCTGCGTGAAGGCAGATTCAAGAAAGTAAACTTTGCGATGACTCTGCCGTCTAAAGAAAACAAACCGTAGGTGTGATCACATGAACCCTGATGTCCCCAGTCTTCCCTCAACCGCTGCCCTTGAGCAACACTGTGAGCTTCTCTACTGGAGTGCACGGGTTGAGTCTCCGAGGGCTTCACTGCCTCTCTGTTGATAAATAAATAAATAAAAATAAAAATCCACAGCATACTGTATATTGGTTTATTCACCCGGGCTCTTCCCCGAGCTCTTTGCAGCGAAAGCGTTTGTAGTGTAGACGAGGCCTTTTTTGATACCAGCAGAGATGCAGGTGAGAGTCTCTGTGGATTTAAATAAAGAGGAGTTGAATCAAAATCAGCAGCAGCCTCTGGGTTGTATAGCCGCGGGCGCAGTCCTGCAGGGATTTAGAGTGTGTGTTTCCTTGTGGAACCCGTCATGTCAGATGATTGAAGTCCTATACCTGTGCTGAGTTGCTCCCGGGAGACACTAAATGTGTGTGTGTGTGTGTGTGTGTCTCTGTAGGTAGAGGTGTATGTAAGTGTGTGTGTGTGTGAATGAGGACCAGGAAATTAGATTTTCTGAAAAATAGCTGATGTTGATTTAACAAGATTATTGTTTTTTTTTCCCACTGCACACTGTAAATGATAAACATCCAGTCACTTTTCAAAGAAGTGCATTTCCGTAGCTCTGTTAATATTTAATAAACGAGCAAACCCTTCGGGACCCGCGGAGGAAACAATGGGCTGAGTACCTGCACATGCTGGAGTGTGTCGCGGTATTTACATATATAAATAACACAAAACTGTGATTTTTCTATGCAATTCAAATCGAAATGTGAGCAAAGAGCCGAGCTATCTGGAGGAGTTGGTTTTTTTTCTGGAATCGAGCAACATTAATCATTCCACATAGATGGATAGGTTTATGACTTGTGTATTAGTTTGCAATTTTAGTGCTTTGTATTATTAAAGATGTATTTTGTTGCGCAGTGACACCGATCCAGCTGTTCTGAATGTATTTACTGTTTCCTCCTTAATATTATAGCTTCTACGATAAATAATTGAGGTGATCAATTTCAAATGCATAAAGCACCGCGCAGCAATTCATTATCATTTGGTTTTACGCAATCGATTAATGTTATGCAGCTGTGATTAGCTCCTCTGTGTCCTTTGTGCAGTTGCAAGATGGGAAGATAGTGCACATCTGCTAAGACTCAGCAGGAAATCAAGAAGTGGCCGCAAGGAAATTAGAGATGTTCTGATTCTGATACCAGAATCGGAAATGTTGCTGATACTGCTGAAAATGCAGGTAGCGGTATCGGCGAGTGAGATACTAATACCGGTTAGCGGTTAGTTTGCTACATTCAACGGGCTCTATTTCGCTTTTTAGGTTGGAAAAAAAAAAAAAAAAGCTCTGTTGAAGCACAAAATTGTATAAACACGCAAAATAGCCGTCACAAACATAACAGAGGCTAACTTGTGCAGGTTTTGCTCCTTATCACTGTAGCTGTGTGCTTTGTGCTAACCGTGGCATGCTAAAGGAGGACGATGTTTCCTGGGCGGCGCTGTTTTTTTTCCTCATGCACTGTGAGCTACTCAGTTAGCAGTTGAATGACAGTCAGTCACTGCTGCTGTGGCTCAGGGGCTGTGTGCTTTGTGTTACATGGTTAGCAGTTAAATGACAGTCAGTCACTGCTGCTGTGGCTCAGGGGTTGTTTGCTTTGTGCTAATGAATTATCAAGCTGCTGCTAACGTCGCTAACTATGTCCAACGACCTCGTGTCCCACTCACATGGAAGAAAACGCCTCACATTTTCAAAATGTCTGCAAACAACGATCAGAGATTTTGTTAGTTCTCGCTCATTTGAAGCTAGTACGTTAGCACAGTCTGTGCCATTTTTGTGCGAATGGCCTGCTAATAACTTTAGCAATACATCTGCCGAGGCTGGCGGGCAGATTGTGTGGAGACAGGCGGGTTTGTAGAGAGACAGACGGGTAGCCTGTCAATCTTTTCATACGGGCTTATTAGAGGCCTGCAGCAGCTGCAGGTGTCTGGATGTGAAGAGATGCTTCTAGAGGAACTTTGCAATTTAAGCTTTAACAGAGGATTGAATACACGAGTTGTTCCATTGTTGGCATCAATTCTGTGACCTCTGATTTTATGTGATATTTTCATTCATGTGTGAGAAAATATGATCCCTGCACATTAGCTGAGACTGGAGTAATGATTCCGGTCTGCCATATTCTGCATTCCAAGAACCTTCCCCTGCAAAGTTTTTTTTTTTGGTTCAGGGCAAAAGTTTGCACCCTTCAGCATAGAGTATAAAAGTTTAAAAGGAGCAGTGTGTGTGCGTGATGGTGTGTGTGTGTGTCTGTGTGTGTGTGTGTGTCTGTGTGTGAAGAGACTCAAGGAGGATTTAATGATAGATACTGGAATTTAGGATTGTCCCCTGCAGTGCAATATCCTACACCACACACACACACATGCATACTGAGGCAAACATACACACACACACGCACACACACATATACACTCGGTAGCAGCCATCCCCTGCAGAGTCATATCTTGTTCTGTATCTGACATTCCATGGCTGGATGGGCAGGAAGATACAAACGCTACAAACACACACACACACACTCACACACACACACGCACACCCACACACACACACACACACACACACGCACACACAGTTGACTTGGGTCTTTCGCAGTGTCATCATCTTCACTCTGAAACCCTGCAATTCTCCACTCCCTCTCTTCTCTTTTTCTCTATATCTCACATTCTTCCCCCCCAAAAGATCCATTTCTGGAAATAAATGGTAAAGCTAAATGGAGGGACGGCAATCTGACAGAGAATCTGGACCAGATGCTGTAGTCACAGAAAAAAGGTTCCCTGAAACTTTTTTTGAAAACAGTACTTTCTCCCCCTCGTCCCCTTTGTGAGGAAATAGGTTGACTGCCACCATAGGGCCAATCTAATCCTAAGTGCTCTCTAAAATAGCTTTCTACAGGACGTGCTGACTTGAATTTCCGAGTGAATGTGGAACAAAACCTCCAGTTTCCTGTGCAGGACCCGGTCGGGGCTTTTTTCCACCGGAGGATAAGTTGATACTTCATTGAGTTCCTCCTCTGGGCTGCGTGTATAAACTGTGCTGGCACCTGTCAGTTGGCGTTTCGTTAAAGGGGAGTTTGAAATAAGTGTGATCACTCTGGAAGCTCGGCGGTTGATGGATTTTGTTATTTCGGAAAGTGGTTTCATTTAAAGTGCGGTTCCAGTTTTGTACCCCCGCCACTGATCAACAGTTTTGTATTTAAGGGTTGGTTTGATCGTATTTCAGACTCTATTCGGACCTCGTATTCCTTTTAGTCATTCAGATTTTTTATTGCCCGGGTTCTAAAATAACTGACAGTCACATGGACGCAGGATGAAGTGGTGCTGAGGGGGCTGCAGCTCGCCTCTGTGCACACAAGAAGCGACGCGGGGGGGTGGCCCACAGCGTCAAACTCAGACGTGTCGGGCCGGTCTGACCACGCTGCTGTATTTGACATGTTTGGAGTGAGAACGGGCTGAAAGATCCTACCGGGTACACTCTGGCTCTGAAACACTGAGTGATTCAGACCTCACTGTGAGCAGCCTTCATAATTTCAACCGAAGAAACAGCCCTGAAAAGTGCTAACTGTGAGCTTTTAGGACTATTCTCAGGAACTATGACTTCCAAAACCTTCTGGTAATCAGTTTTCCACACAGACTGCACAGTTGATATTTTAGCTAATGATTTTCAATATTTAGATGTCAGTATTTGGGTCAAAACTTTGAAACTGCTGAAAGCTAAATGGATTTGATACGGTGGCAGCCTCGAGAGAATCTGTTTAAATGTTCATTCTGGGTCCCGTAAAGTAAAATGCTTCTTAAGACCAACTTACTGGTCCGGTCGCCTCGTGTAATTTAGACCGGACCGTACCGCCACCAGGGAGTGATGATGCTACAACGAGCGACAATGTGATTTGTCAGACTACGTTCCCTCTTAGTGGGAAAACCTCTCAGCGAGATCTCTTTCTAGATTTCTTTCAATTACACGTTTACAATACTTGTCTATTAGTTATGATTGATGTCTTGCAGGCATAGTTAGGGCGGGGGAAAGACATGAAACGAGACCATTCACCTCCAATTATTGTCATCCAGATAAAGTGCTCACGGCGCACTAACGAAGCTGGCGCCGTGCCCTTTTAACAAGCTTAAATCAATTAAGACAAAATGATCAATTTACTTCAGTAATTAGCCTGCGCATTAGCGGTTATTACCTCGAAACACATTTATT
Source organism: Sparus aurata (assembly GCF_900880675.1). Classification (NCBI taxonomy): domain Eukaryota; kingdom Metazoa; phylum Chordata; class Actinopteri; order Spariformes; family Sparidae; genus Sparus; species Sparus aurata. Next base: position 7,002,504 of record NC_044192.1, on the reverse strand, counting down.
CGTCAGTTCTCGTGCTCCCTTTCTCCACCTCCGAGTCCCTCTTTAGACCATGTACTTTATTCTAAATGGGAAGTGTGCAATCAGCTAAATTGAATTTAATTGATTAAATAATTAGACAGATTTAAATGAGTCAATTAATGAGTCAATTATAGGAGAACAGGCAGATGGGGGGGGGGTGAGTGAGGGGGTGTCCCGTGGGCTTCAGGGGTTTATTAATAACAACAGGGATTTTAACGTCTTGGCACCAGGGAAACGTAATCCCTCAATGTCTCTGTAACCCAGAAAAGCTGCACTCCAAGGAGGCTCCGTCAGTCAGTCAGTCAGTCAGTCAGAAAACTCAGTGCAGTGTGTCAGTCTACACTGAGGAGAGAGAAAAGTAAAATACTCCGTGCAACATGATGTTCTCTTTCATCACAAACCTCCAATTTGGCGTGAAATTATTTTGTATATCTATGTTTGTCTTGTCCAGTATCTCTCATGATGGTTACATGGTACCACCCGGTTCCTGATCTGCATTGTCGTCAAAACCGTAACACCAGTTTTCCAGTGGGACGGGTTTGAAAACACAGGCAGAAACCTTTTAGAACCGGCTCTGCCATAATCCACTTCTTTACCTACCATCTGCATGCACAGTATGTTGATTAAAGTCGAATGGAAGTTGTCGCCCGCTCACCTGTTTTCTTGTATCATGACCTCACATATCAGAAATGCTGTCATCCGTCTCCACGACTGTCACATCCACTGGCTCGCTTCCAGTATCAATTTCTGAATGCGACGTAACATGGACGAGAGTCAAAGGAGAACTTCGGTCGATTTAAACATGCAGCTTCATTGCTCAAGCTACCCTTGACTTGCCAGTACCGAAGACGCGAACACACTTGGTCCAACCATTACAGAGCTCCGTGAACGGGGATCTAGCGTTTACAGCTAACAGCATGGGGTCAGAACTTTACACTGTGTTTTAAGCGTCTTAACATGCTCCACATCTCACACCAAAAGTTATGCAACATCAGCAGACACCTTACGACACAGCACTGTAGCGTGTATGACTCAAAATGAATAAAAAAGTAGTTAAAACAGTGTGTTTGTGCAAGGAGCTACTTACCTGTTTGTTGACATCCGTGTGTTCCGGTAGCTAGACCAAACTAGTCGATCCATCGAGCGTGCGCTTACACCCTCACTGGCGGAGACGGAAACATATTCTAGCATTTTCGTGTTTCTGTTCATAATGTACATGTCCATGTTACAGCCTGTCATGAGCAGTGAGCCTTACAATAGCCTGTAAAGCCTGTTGAGCGTACGCTCGACGGATTGACTAGGTACATACAGACCAGTATGTAGCTGCTTGCACAAACACACTCTTTTAACAACTTTTTTATTCATTTTGAGTCATACACGCTACAGTGCTGTGTTGTAAGGTGTCTGCTGATGTTGCATAACTTTTGGTGTGAGATGTGGAGCATGTTAAGATGCTTAAAACACAGTGTAAAGTTCTGACCACATGCTGTTGTCAATGCTAAATCTGCGTTCACGGAGCTCTGTAATGGTTGGACCAAATGTGTTCCTGTCTTCGGTACTGGCAAGTCAAGGGTAGCTTGAGCAATGAAGCTGCATGTTTAAATCGACCAAAGTTCTCCTTTAAGTGCCCGTAGCACTCCCATTGAAAATGAGTTTGACCTGAAAACGAAAATACAGTAAATCTTAAAAGTGCCTCTTGCGTCGTAATTATGCTTTTACACGAAGGTTTGACTTGGGTACATTCACAAGAAAAAAATAGTTGCATTTTGGCGAGAGTTTTGCTTTAACAACTTTCAAGATACAAAGTCATTTATTCATCGTTGTACAACACAGGGTTGCATAATGAAAGTGTAAGTTCATGAGCTCCTTCACGCTGAGCAGCAAGCATCAATGATACAAACACAGAGTCCACCTCCCCTCGTCCAGCTGTAGTCCTGTGCTCTGCTGGTCTGAACACGGTCCGCCTGTAGAGTGCGACAGCTTGATCTGGGATGTTGTGGTGGCGACAGGTCTCTGATTCAACGTCCTTGTGACTGGACATTAGCCAGGAGCGGTCTCAAACCAGGGGGATTAGCAAGGAGGCTCCTATTCCGACCCTCTTCCTCCCTGAGGCGATCCAAACAGTCAGGACTGTGATCGCCTCAAAGTCTGCTGCTCGTAATCCAAGGCAGCCGCTTTCCCCTCCAATTATGATATTCGCCATTGGCAGTACGCGTTACGATACAAGTTAAAATGTCGCTCCGCACATCCTGAACACAAAGAGAAGCTTGCTGATTTCTTCACAAATACAATAAAGACTTAATCAGCGTACACAACAGAGTCACCTCTAAAAAACCTGCGGAAAAAGGTTGGAGAACCACTGGATTGATATGAGTGAGTAAGACACACTTTGTCTCCATAATCATCACTTACAGTCTTGTAAATGTGTTTGGGAACTATTGGCTGCAAACGTTCAGTATTTCTTTGTATCCAAGTCTCGGTTTTCTGCGTCTACTGCTTCGGCTGTAATGACCCATTTTTGTTCGAGGAGAAACTAATTAAGTGTATTGCTTTCATCTTGTAAGAGGCTATCGTGAATGATTTATATGAACTTATGAGATCAAGTAATGCAGTTACCCCCCCCAGTTGATACGTATAGGATATAGAGGTGAACCTGTGGATTTAGTTAACTTTCTTCAGATGAAAAACTCCTTAAAAACAAAATGAAAAAGGTTTCAGAACTTGTTTCCATCCCATTGATTCTTTGCTTCTTTTTTTTGTATTTTTTCTCAGGCGGCTTTTACTGTTTTGTCCTCTCTCAGATTGATTACAGCCTCCAGTAATGAGACAGCAGGGTTTAGAGTTTTTCTCATCACAAAGAGACAAGGTAAAAAATATGAAGGACACCCTCAATCAGTCATTCATATGGACTGTGTCAGTTTGAATAACTTGCAGAGCAATCTGGTAAATACGGGAGGCTGGCTGCAGTAATGGTAACTGATTGATATTTGAAGTGGCTGTGAAGCAGTCCTGCTGCGATGCAAACAGACGTGTTCAGCCACTTGAACTCAAAAAAGTCTTTAGACGCAGGTTTTTATCAGCCCGAATTAATGACTGGGATATACAACGGGGAGGTTCATCCTATCCTTTTCTAATAGAGACGTCAACAAACGCGTTTAAAATGCTCTTCATTAATTACAGTCGACATGCAGATGGGTCAAATCTTAAAGTGAAAGTCGACCAAGAACTTGTGATTATCAAACACTTTTTACGCCGGGCAAACGTACACACATTCTGTATTCTAGTAGAAGTACAGATACTTGTGTAGAAAAGACTCTGGTAAAAGTAGAATGAGAGATTCAACTTCTTTACTCAAGTAAAGTGATAAAGTACAGACCCTGAAATGTATCAAAGTAAAAACTTTCCCTGTGACGGACGATTCTACCAGCTATTTTTATGCAAAGCCACCTGAAGCTCACGTTATATTAATCATCGTTGGTAATCGCACCGCAAAGATTGAGTGAGAAAAATACGAAAGTCCGGTCAGAGGGCTGCAGGGTTTCTGCAGATACGAGACTCTAACGCGCCTTTTCTCCACGTTCCTATATCTGTTTCAGCGTCTTACGTGTTTTACGTCTTTGTTTCCTCTTGCTGCGTCTGCTGTCAGTTTCATAAAACAAAATGAGATTTGTGATGCTGGGAAGGCGGCGCACAACGACACAAAATAAGAATAATCCATATTCACCTCGAATGTGAATGAAATAGAAAATGTCAGAAATAGAAAGTGCAGATATTTGTAGCAGTAAAAATTAAAAAACTGTCAGAAAAATAGATACTCAAGTAAAGATACCTCGAAAAGTACAGTAATGAAGTATTTGTACTTAAAAGGGTAGCTCTGGAAAATGCATTTTTTGCAGAGGATGGCAGATGGAGTCAGCACTTGTTATAGTTGGATTCAAGTGTCGACCCAAATGTCCAGAACAACTTCACAAACTATTATTTTTTTCCCCGTTTGCATCCTCAGGACGTTCCAGACGCTCATATTTTAGCAACACACACAGCTTCCACTTATTGCTCGCACTGTTAGCTGTTAACCTTTGGACGTACAACTGCAGCGTCTCCTGCTGAGTGTGAGAGTGGAAGTTATTAAACGTTTATGAAATAACACATCCAGCTTCAGAGTGAAAAAGCAGAGACCCACCGCAAAGACCAAGTATTTGATGTCTGACACGACGGCTTAAACTATCTTCTAATTAAATTGATAATAGTGCAAGATAATGAACCAGGGTCTGTCAGATTCAGGCTCAGCTGGTGATGATGATTAATTGATCACGTTGTACTGGATGTTGTCTTCAGCATGTGGTAAAGAGGAGATTAGTACTATTCGATAATAATTATATTAATATTCCCTCTGACCAGTCCAGGCCGGCACACAGGGAGCTTTCGGGGCTGCAGGGCTGTGAGTCTGGTCTCAGTCTCAGGTCTTGAGGTTGGTTTCACTCAGATCCGTCTCGGTCTCTCTGATGTTATTGTTTTCCGATGCCTTTCCTTTCCATGTCGCAGACTGGAGAGCCCGCTCTGCTGTTAAACAGCCATCAGCCCCCCGCAGAGCAGCAGACTGCTTTGATATAACGTGCACTGTTCTGCACCGTCACTCGTGCATATTTTCAAACTTATCGTTGCCATGAAACATCCAGGCGTCCTCTTTTCAGATGTGTATTTTGAGGCAGAAATATGTAGAATGATCCCATATTTGTCTCATAACATTGTGCAATAAAGCATGTGACCACAATTTATACAAACAATAAGATATCTGGGCGGATTGTTAAGTAAAACACGTCCGTATGCTCAGCACATTCACTATTTGTTTGTTTGTCCGCAGTAATCACTCACTAATAATACAGCATGCTTACCTGCCGTGGATGGGGACTGTGTGGGCCAGGCAGGCTGTTCGGACAAAGGGTTTGGAAATTCAGAAAATGATGTTCAGGTTTATGTTGATGACTTTTTTCGTGTCAGCTGACAAAGTTCATTTAGTAAAATTAATAGTGTAAAAAGAGACTGAATTCACAGTATGTTCCCAAGCTGTTTTAGTGTATCAGAAGCCCCTTTTAGATAGAAAAGGTGACACATTTGCAGCAAGGTAAAGGCTGCAATGTGCCGCCTTGTGGTGTAATATTCCTTCTTTTTCAAAAAGCCGCCACTGGGGTAGGCGTAAACATGTGACGTGACGTGAAGCACAAAGTTGGGCGCGAACAGTGAACAGGTCGAATTTCTCTTCAAAATAAGAGCTTTACATTGCACCTCATTGGAGTTTAGATCTGGGTTCTGAGCGGGGGGCTTTTAATTTGAAAGTAGCGGCCGTTAGTAGCTTGCCGCTACAACAACAAGCGGACAACAAATACAGCTACAGAGACCGAGGAGACGCTAGCATCTCCTGGATCTCAGCGGCTGTCCAGTTGCTCATCTTGACGTCCGCGGATGAAGTGATGGACTGACTGCTGTGATCAGACACTGTTTTGAAGCATAATTCTTACATAATGCATCTTTTAAGGGTTTTTTGGTCTCGGTCTTGATTCTGAGCTTGGAACTGCTAGAATTTGGACTGACTGTGGTAGCTACGTTTTCAGGTGTGTGTGTCGAGGGGAGAGGCTGTGAAGGCAGCGGATCCATCCATCTCTGCGAACATGGTGGGGTTTCATTTTCTGTTAGAGTGAACACAGACTCCTCTTAGAAAGTCGGGAAATTATTTTCGCGCTGCTTTCTCTCCATCCAGACAGAACTTCTCAGAACTTCTCTGTGCCGTAACCCCCTGCGCCCTGTGTACAGTGATCTGTGTGTGTGTGTGTGTGTTTGTGTGTGTGTGTGTAACCCTCTGTGCTTTGTGTACAGTAATCTCTGATCCGCTGTCTAAATTAGTGAGAGCTCAGCAGCGAGGGCGCCGCAGACATCCTTTGATCCTCTGAAGGTGAGGCAGAGAATGAGAGGAGGCAGAGTTGTTATAGAAAAAAAAAAAGTGTTTCTCCTTTTCTCAAAGAGTGTTTGACACACGCACGCACGCACAAACACACAACTACAAAAACACACAAACACACATGATCACAGTTGATATCAACCTATGGGATACGACTCACGTTTCTCCGACTCCATGGAAAACACACACATTCTGTGACTATAAAAGGTTTTAGACAGACAGAGACACACACACACACACACACACACACACACATACAAACACAAATACACACAGAGGAACACAATTTCGTGTTCCTTCAGTCGTGGGATTTTGCCAGTTTTTTATCTGTGAGGATGGAGTCGTGTGTGTGTGTGTGTGTGTGTGTGTGTGTGTAAATAACTGTGTACATAATGCCTACAGTCTGGATGACTAGTGTGTCTGCCTCTGTGTGTGTGTGTGTGCATTCTGTCTGTGCCTTTAGAAAAACACAGTTTGTGTTGGTAAGTGTGTGTACTTGCACTTTGTGACTCGCGTGTGTGATCTTATGTGTTTGCTTCATGAAGCCACAAAGTAACGTCTAGGCCAGGTTTTCTATTTTCTTTCTAAATCTATAAAACTATAATAGAAAATGAAGGAGGATGATATGAACAGTGTGATTGTGAAAATTGCATTTCCAGCAGCTGGAGGATGAAAAATGACATATTGTCATGAATGTCTGTTTGGAATACCTCAGCTTATACCAAACATCAACATGAAAAGCAGTAAACAAAGGTAAACAGACATACACATAATGGTTACAATATGTTTTCTACACTGTAAGAACACAACAGATGCAGCCCTGTCGTTGTGGCAGTATTACCCAGCCACAATATCACGAGAATAAATCTTGTAAATGTCTGAAAAAAACACGGATATGTTAAAACTCTACATTTCTTTTTGCTGCAGCTTTGTGTCCTGAAGTTAAGTTCTCTGTTTTTATGTTGTGACAGCGCTGTGCTCACGATCTGGTCAGATTCAGGCACAGAAACCACCTGGTCAGGGTCAGGAAAAGATCATGTTTAGGGCTTAAAAAACCTGGTTTTGGGTGCGCAGGTGGTGGAGTGGTTAGTGGCGCATGCCATATACGCAGCCCACCCCGGTTCGAATCCCGGCCGGAGGTCCTTTGCTGCATGTCACAACCCCCTCTCTCTCCCATGTTTCCTATCTGTCTGCTGCTTAATAAAGGTGTCTATGCCAAAATAAATCTTTAAAAAAAACAAAAACAAAATAAAACCTGGTTTCGTCAACACAAACACAGCCAGAGATTTCTCTTGGTTTTGTCACCTTGAACACCGCTGGAGATGTCATGTCTTCTTTTCAACACGTTTGTTTATTTCACCACAGACGAGGCTAGACATTGTCCCCAAGTCTTTCTAAAAGTACCCGGTGGTTTCACACACCACTCCATCTCAAAATTAAAGCTAGACAAATGTTTGTTAGCATGCTACCCAACGAATTAGGATCGTAAAGTGATT